>NW_022045189.1:0-39651 GCF_900880675.1 Sparus aurata | reverse complement strand
GAAGGCCGTAACACTTCACACAACGTAACGGTGCAGAATTGATTGTCAAACGTACCTGATTATTAAGTGTTTTAGAAATCATTCACCTGTAGTCCATTTGGATTTCTGACTTCCCCTGAAAGCGCTTAATACTGGCAGGGGCAGCCCACCGCATGACAAACACACGTTGGGAGAAGAGGCTGATATTCACCCCCGGCGTGCACCGTCCCAAACGCAGGCGGTTGCCGCCTCCGTGAACAATGAGCAACGGGGCTTAAGCCGCGGTGCGTTTGGACGGCGGCACGCCCCGACGCGCGCGCGGACTGCGAGGGCCCGTTCATCACTGCTTGCAGTTTTAATTAGGGCCCGAGCAGGTCATCGACCTGTGAGGTCCCTATTGAAATTGGAAAAATTATTCTTCTTATTATTCTTCTGCGCTTTGACTGCAGTTTTGGATGCCTGAACATATCCAAAAACTCACCAAATTTGGAACATACATCACATCTGGCGAAAAATTTGATAATTTAATGTCGTTGGGCGAGGTCGTGACCTGCGGGCTCTGTAGCGCCCCCTAATGTTCAGCCCCGCCTCCCACAAGTGCGTAGAAGAACGAAAATCAATACGCAGATTCCTCATGACCAGACGCACAAAAAATCGTCTTGGAGCGATACTGTCACTCCAACAGGAAGTCAGTCATTTAGATGTGTGGCGGCATTTTTGTCCAATTCATGCCTACTTTGAAAATTATCTTGTCCTAGAGCTTAAACACCACAGTCTTCATATTAACTCAGTAATTTTCTTCATGCCTTGAAGAATAAAAGTTATTGAAATCATTCAGCTGCGCCATACTTTAGTGGGCGGTGCGGTGGAAACCATTTTTTCCTCACGCCATCAAGCATCGAGGCTTTATAACTTCAACATACAATTTCCTATCCACACCATACTTCCATTAAGTGTAGAGGCTGTCTCCCCGAACAAATCTCAGCATCAATACTAAGTCTGCCATTTTGCTTTTGGCCGCCATGTTGAAATATTGCCAATCTTCGTACTTAAATTATCTCCTCCTACAGATGTAACACCACCGACTTCAAAGTCACTCAGTAGAATCCTCTGACCTTGAAGATGAAAAGTTATTAAAATCTTTATCCTACGTCATACCTGCTGGCCACAGTGGAGCGGGCAATTGGAATCCTTCGCCGTAAAGCATCGTGTCCTCATAACTTCTTCATACAATGTCTTATCTTGGCCAAATCTCTCAGGAATGCAGAGGGAGTCGCCCTAATGAGATCTGTGTAGTCATGGGGTGTGGCTGTGACGCGTGGGCTCTGTAGCGCCCCCTATTGTGATGCCCCGCCTACTACTTGTAACATAGAAGGACGAAAATTGGTACGCAGATTCCTCATGTCTGGACGCACAAAAAACCCATTTGGACTCCTAGTGTCAGTCCAACAGGAAGGCAGTCATTTAGATGTGTGGCGGCATTTTTGTCCAAATCATGCCTACTTTGAAAATTATCTTGTCCTAGAGCTTAAACACCACGGTCTTCAAATTAACTCAGGAATTTTCTTCATGCCTTGAAGAACAAAAGTTATTAAAATCTTTCAGCTGTGACAAGGTGAAGTTGGCGGTGCGGTGGAATCCATTTTGTCCTCACGCTGTCAAGCATCGAGGCTTTATAACTTCAACATACAATGTCCTATCCACACCAAACTGCTCGTAACTGTAGAGGCTGTCTCCCCGAACAAATCTCAGCGTCAATAATTAGTCTGCCATTTTGCTTTTGGCCGCCATGTTGAATTATGACAATCTTTGTACTTAAATTATCTCCTCCTACAGATGTAACGCCACCGACTTCAAAGTCACTCAGTAGCATCCTCTGACCTTGAAGATGAAAAGTTATTGAAATCTTTATCCTACGTCATTCCTGCTGACAGTTGCGGAGCCCGCCATAACAATCCTTCGTCATGAAGCATCAAGTCCTGATAACTCCTTCATACTATTTCCTATCTAGGCCAAATCTAGAGGGAATCGAGAGGGGGTCCCCATGAATAGATCTGTGCATCAATACTCTGTCATATCCATAGCCCTACCCACTGGAAACATAAATTAGTTTTAATCTCATTCCATTAGGGCTCCTACAAGCTGTGAGTGACACAAGTCGCCACTAGATGGCAGTGTTGTCTTTCAAGTCACAGGTGTCACAGGTGTACTTTGTACCTCTGGATAACCCCTAGATAATTTCATTCCATGGCAGGAAGTCAGCCTCAAATTTATCAGATTTGATTGAAACTTCAAAATGTGGCTGCATGCACTTTATGGAATAAAAACTAGCAAACAAAGGAGAACTTAGATCAAAAGCATGACATTCATAGACAGCCATAAATACATTTTTGAAAGAAGGCAAGTGAAGCATCATTTGACACTCATTTATCTGCATTGATCACAAACATAGTCAGATGTACATGGTATTT
Source organism: Sparus aurata (assembly GCF_900880675.1). Lineage (NCBI taxonomy): Eukaryota > Metazoa > Chordata > Actinopteri > Spariformes > Sparidae > Sparus > Sparus aurata. The sequence continues at coordinate 37,201 of NW_022045189.1, read as the reverse complement.
GCAGGTAGTTTTGTCTAAATTGCACATTACAACATGGAATAATTGAAGGGTAATGTTTAGAGCCACATAATGGATAAGTCAGTGGTAGTAAGCCACAGCACACAATTTTCAATCAAGCCAATTTGCTAAGAATGCCATTTGTGTGTTGTGTCTGCCCTGTCAGTGTGGCACAAAACAAGATGTGTGTAGTAGTGATTCTGACCAACTTTTCCACGATGAACACAGTGGCTGCCCCTGCCATTTTAAACAACTGAGTGATTTCTTTGGTTAAAAGTCCCATATTATACTGTTTTTCATCAATGTCACACAGCTGTCAGAGGTCCAACAACTCTGTATTCGATATGTATTACCCCAAACACATCCGTGGTCCTGCATTCCAGCTGTCAAAAAGTCGGTCTGCTGAGCTGTAATCAGAGCACTCTGTTTCTGTGCCTGCACCTTTAAATGCTTATGAGCTCCGTCTGTCAACGCGTACTTGGGGAGCTTTGGATGCTGTCACTCTGAGGAAGCCCGTTATGCTAATGGCATGCGCTAATGTTTACGGTGGATGTAACACTATGGCTCGCGGAGATTTTTTCGCTCAACCGAACCAGTTTGACCCAGAATCGGACCCAGAAGGAGAGGCTTCTGAAGAAGTACAGACTCTGCGGCTGCAGCAGGACGTTTCAGAATGGTTAGTTTGTGTGTATGTGTTGTTACAGTTACTATAGTGTCGCTAATGGCTAACAGCTAGCGAAAGCTGTGTTTGTCTCAAACACAGTCTCAAACTATTGGCCACTGTTCGCATAGTTTCTGTCTCCAGTCTGCACATGTGTCCAGACTTTCTACTGTGACAACCTAGGTCCATCGTAATATCATTAACATCACACTCGCTTCAAACGCCATTGCACAGCGGACCGAAGTGGAGCTAACTCGTTAGCCAATTTCCAGCTGACTTCACCATACTCGTCGGCAACTGTAATCAAATCGCGGCGACAATTAAAGGTGGCTCGGGTGCAGTTGCTGCGTCCGGTATGGTTGAGACTGATCGTTTTACGAGGATCAGTGCCGAGGCAAAGACAGCGTTGTACTGACACTCGTTACCGAAGCAGTCCGATGTAAAGAGGTTAGCACACACATACAAGCTAACACGAACCGCAGCCGGCACGTTGTCATTAAAAAGGAAACACAACCACGGTCTCTGCCGGTCTGTTGTTCTGTAGCTGGGACAGAATATAGGCACTTATGTTGATTATTACGACCAACAACAGAGCAATTGCGTGTCTAGCTCTGAGCGACAACATTGTGAAACACTGCTGTCTCTCTGCTGGACACACCGAACTTCACCGCGGGGATGAACGCGCCCCCCTCTGACATCTCCTATCACCGCGCAGAGGAGGTCGGCCTATGATAATGACTCCTTTCGTTACATAACGTAAGGAGCAGAATCTGAACATCCTGTAGGTGCGCCTTATTACCAGTTAGTGGGCTGCAGGAATCAGTGGTTTTCCTTATTCTGGGAGTTGGCAGGCTCAGGGAGGACCAGCTTATATATGTTGAGAGCAGAGAAAACGTGTTTTTTATGATATGGGATCTTTAAATAACACAAAACACAGCTGTGGTTAACAGTCAGTATGTCAAGCCATCATGCTGTTTAGCATGCTTTGCCTATGCTAATGTTATGTTGGACATTGTACTGCGTATTCCAACGCTAATAATATATGGGTGATTCTCTGTAACGGGTGCCTTTTGGGTTCTCTGAGTTTTGAAAAAAGACCATAAATTATTGTACTTCTGAACATTGCATCTGATAAAGGAGTATTTGAACCTCTGGTAAAATACTGTTTCCCACCTTAGACGTGGAATGCCAAACATTACTAGGAATTTCTTTGTCATGTTAGCCATTTTTAATTCAACCCCGTAACAGACAATGTGATCTCTGTGTGAATACAATTTCAAAACATATTCAAACTAATTCTTGGAGATCCTTGGTAATCATCTGTCCCTTGTTTTAAGAATATATTGTAAGTACATTTCATTTTATTCTTAGTAATACTAATTTGAATGTCAAGTAGGATATGATACCTTCATGTAAATACGGCCTCCATATATTATGAAAATATGCAATGACATTAAGATTAGATTAGACCTTTATATATTTTCTTGTTGTCCTCTACAGTTTACACACAGTTCAACAAAGATTTCTCAAATATTTCTTTTTAATATCCAAAAATGTATGAAAATCTGTCACATAACAGGGTTGAACTCATTGTAACAGGGTTGAACTCACTGTAACAGGGTTGAATAGAATAACAGGGTTGACGTTTCAATCAACTTTTCAATACTATTTGGATTAATTTACCAGCAAAATAAATGTCGACATTTTATCACAATTATATTGACTCTAATTAATTCATTGCAACAAACAAGATGAGACAAACCTGTAATTTAGTATTTCATATCTAACATTGAAATCATTGAATCATAAAACATTTAATTTACCATGAAAATCAATGACGTTAAAACTATTTTATCACATTTAAACTGACTTCATTGTAACAAAAAAGAAGAAACAAACATGTCATTGGGTATTTCATATGAAATCACTGAATCATAAAACATTCAATTGAACATTAAAATCATTGACAAGAACTATTTCATAATGTTTTATGATAATTTCATTCCATACACACTTAACAGACAGCAGTCCTGTAGTTTTTTTCTATTTTAGTAGTATCAGTTAAGATTGTCTTTGCTGTTGATCCTTAATCTTTGCGTCCTTTTTAGTCTGACAGACGATCCCAAATCTCTTTCTGAATTTGCATGTGGCATGCATCGTAATGGGTTGAGCCACATAATGGATAAGTGAGTGGTAGTGAGCCACAGCACACAATTTTCAAATAAGCCAATTTGCTAAGAATGCCATTTGTGTGTTGTGTCTGCCCTGTCAATGTGGCACACAACAAGATGTGTGTAGTTGTGATTCTGCCCAACTCTTACGCGATGAACGAAGTGGATTCCACTGTGATATGAAACAACTGAGTGAGTTCTTTGGTTAAACACCGCTACTGCAGGACGCTCGTCAAACCTGGTCACTTGACCGCTGTCCCTTTCCAAAAGGAAGAATCACATCTGGCTGCACTCCACTACCTATCTAAATCTGTGGCATTCCACTTCCATCCTCCCCTATGATGCGCTGCCTTCCTGCCTTCACGGTGACAACAGAAGGCTGTGTCTTATCTGCGCCGGTGGTCGAGTGGTTGGAGTGCATGCCACATATGCAGTGGACCCGGGTTCAAATTTAGGGCGGAGGAAGTTTACTGCAAGCCACAACCCCCCCCCCCTCTGTCCCACTTCCAATCTGTTCCCTGCAAAAACACAGGTGTCCGTGCCTGAATTCCAGACAAAGGCAAAGAGAAGGCCGTAACACTTCACACAACGTAACGGTGCAGAATTGATTGTCAAAATGTACCTGATTATTAAGTGTTTTAGAAATCATTCACCTGTAGTCCATTTGGATTTCTGACTTCCCCTGAAAGCGCTTAATACTGGCAGGGGCAGCCCACCGCGTGACAAACACACGTTGGGAGAAGAGGCTGATATTCACCCCCGGCGTGCACCGTCCCAAACGCAGGCGGTTGCCGCCTCCGTGAACAACGAGCAACGGGGCTTAAGCTGCGGCGCGTTTGGACGGCGGCACGCCCCGACGCGCGCGCGTACTGCGAGGGCCCGTTCATCACTGCTTGCAGTTTTATTCTTCGTTATTATTATTATTCCGATCCGACATCGACTGCAGTTTTGGATGCCTGAACATAATCGAAAACTCTCCAGATTTGGAATTTGCGTCACGTTAAGCGAAAATAGCGATCATGCATTGTCAGTGGGCGTGGTCATGACCTGCGGGCTCTGTAGCGCCCCCTAATGTTCATCCCCGCCTCCCACAAGTGCGTAGAAGAACGAAATTCAATATGCAGATTCCTCATGACCAGACGCACAAACAACCCATTTGGACCCCTAGTGTCAGTCCAACAGGAAGTAAGCCATTTAGATGTGTGGCGGCATTTTTGTCCAATTCATGCCTACTTTGAAAATTATCTTGTCCTAGAGCTTAAACGCCACATTCTTCAAATTAACTCAGTAATTTTCTTCATGCCTTGGAGAACAAAAGTTATTAAAATCTTTCAGCTGCGACATACTTTAGTGGGCGGGGCGGTGGAAACCATTTTTTCCCCTCGCGATCAAGCATCGAGGCTTTATAACTTCAACATACAATTTCCTATCCACACCGAACTGCTCATAAGTGTAGAGGCTGTCTCCCCGAACAAATCTCAGCATCAATACTTAGTCTGCCATTTTGCTTTTGGCCGCCATGTTGAAATATTGCCAATCTTCGTACTTAAATTATCTCCTCCTACAGATGTAACACCACCGACTTCAAAGTCACTCAGTAGCATCCTCTGACCTTGAAGATGAAAAGTTATGGAAATCTTTATCCTACGTCATACCTGCTGACCACAGTGGAGCGGGCAATTCGAATCCTTCGCCATAAAGCATCGTGTCCTCATAACTTCTTCATACAATGTCTTATCTCTGCCAAATCTCTCAGGAATGCAGAGGGAGTCGCCCTGATGAGATCTGTGTAGTCATGGGGTGTGGCCGTGATGCGTGGGCTCTGTAGCGCCCCCTATTGTGATGCCCCGCCTCCTACTCGTAACATAGAAGGACGAAAATTGGTACGCATATTCCTCATGACCGGACGCACAAAAAACCCATTTGGACCCCTAGTGTCAGTCCAACAGGAAGGCAGCCATTTAGATGTGTGGCGGCATTTTTGTCCAATTCATTAGATATTTGTCTGCTATTGATTGGGTATGGAATGCCATGGTACCAAAATACATTGAACTAATATCAAATTGTATCGTAATTTGAAATATATATTCCAGACAGTCATGAATGTCATGCCAGTAAGACACAATTTTCGGACAATCCCAAAATAGATGATAATGGTTGGCATTATCTGAACCACACATCCTCCAACAATTTGTTCCGCTGCCTTGATATCTCTTCTGAGCAGGTGTTATAAAAAATCTCATAATATTTTTCCATCCAAACTCCCGCCAGTTGTGTGAAGTTGTGGTCTTCCATTGTAATTTACAAATATCTTCCCATTCATCCTCAGGTATAGCCAGATCTCCCTCCCTTTCCCATCTACCTTTAATGTGTAGGGTGCTCAAATTCGAGGAATCTTGGAAGCTTTTGTATAATTTAGATATTAGTTTCTTTCCACTCCCAAATTTATAGATTGAAACAAAGACCTTCAGAATATCACTTTTCAAGTTCTCTGTCAGAATTGTATTTAATCGATGCCTTACTTGGAGGTATCTGAAAAAATCCTGCTTTTCTAAACCATATTCCCTTTTAAGATCGTCAAAACTTTTCACCGACCCATTATGTATGAAGCAGCAGTACGCCGTAAGGCTCCTTTCCATCCATATTTTAAATCTACTGTCTGTCCTATTTGGAATAAAGTCCGTGTCATATGCACACCAACGTAATATGTTTTCTGCACCCTTTAAATTGTATTTCCTAACTACTTTGTGCCAAATTTTTAGTGTTGTTTTTATCCAGGGGTTATTCTTATTTGTGAGACTGTCCACAAGTTTTTTGTCTGCCATGGCTGCCTGTATAGGTGGACCCACGGATCCTTCCTCTTCTATTTCCTTCCACCTGGCCCTGAACTGCGGGTCGCACAGATACCCCAGAGTTCTTATCTGAGCCGCATGATAATAATCTTTTAAATTTGGCAGTGCCATTCCTCCTTTGTCTTTTGATAGTTGCATTACTTTAAATTTTATCCTCGGTTTTTTACCCATCCAGATATATCGAGAAATTAATTTATGCCACTCCATGAACTGTCGATCACTTACTTCAATTGGCAACGAAAGGAAAAGATACAACAGGCGAGGCAAAATCACCATTTTTGACCGATTCAATTCTTGAAGTTAGACTGAGAAAAGGTAGGTGATTCCATCTAGAAATGTCCGATTTAATTTTAACATTGAGAGGAATATAGTTAGCTTCAAATAATTTTGAAATGTCTTGGGTAAAATTAATTCCCAGATATTTCATTGATTTCTTGTTACAACTCAGGTTATATTTAGTTACCAAATCATATGGTGGGTTAAAATTAAAGGTCAAAGCCCGGGTTTTCTGAATATTTATCTTATAGCCTGATAATTTACCAAACATGTCCATTGACAACATCAAGACCAGCAGGGATGTAGATGGTTGTGACAAAAAAATTAACACATCATCCGCGAACAAAGACATTTTGTGTTCCTGTCCTGCTATATTTATACCCTTGATTTGCTTGTTTTGCCTAATGTATTGAATAAGAGGTTCTATAAAGAGAGCAAAAAGAAGTGGGGAACAGGGGCAACCCTGCCTACAAGAACGTTCCAAAGTAAAGGAATTTGAGAGACTGCCATTTATTTTAATTCTTGCTGTTGGGTTATTAAATACAGCTTTGAAAGCCTCAATAAGAGTATGATGAAAACCAAATTTGTCTAACACCTTATACAAAAAAGTCCATCTTACTGAATCGAACGCCTTCTCGGCATCCAGTCCCATTAACATAGCTTGTGTCTTGTTCTGCTGGATATGCCATATAATATGTAACGCTCTCCTCAAGCTATCTTGGGTCTGTCTCTCATGGATAAATCCAGTCTGGTCCAGATGGATAAGAGATGGCAAAAGTTTTTCGATTCTCCTAGCTAATATTGACATATAAATTTTATAATCAAGATTTAACACTGAGATGGGTTGGAATTGTTTACAATCTAATGAGTCTTTGCCTTCCTTTGGTATCACTGAGATTATAGCTTGCTTCCATGAAGGGGGAATCTCTCCCTTTTTGAGAGCCCCGTTACATATCTGGCACAGTTTTGGAACTAACTGTTCCCTGAAAGACTTGTACCATTCGGCTGTGAAGCCGTCTGAACCTGGACTCTTATGTGGTTTAAGTCTTGATATTGCTGCATTGACTTCTATTTCAGTGATATCCGCTATCAGGGCTTTGTTTTGTTCTTGTGTGATTATGGGAAGATTCAGAGATTCAAGAAAACTCCTCATCTCCTCTTCGTTGTCTAGCTTTTGTTGTGAATATAATTCCTTATAATAATTTTCAAAACTTTGTTGAATTTGGCCTACTCTATTGTGTATTTGCTTAGTATGAGGGCATCTTATCTTATTAATAGTGGCGTCTGCCTGTTGTTTCCTCAGTTTATATGATAGCAGTTTCATTGCCTTGCTTCCTGCCTCATAGTACCCCTGTTTTAGAAATACCAGTTTCTTCTTAACCTCTTCTGTGAGTATCTCATCTATCTCTTTTTGTAGTTTTTTAATGGATAGTTCATTGGTCCCCGGTCTAGCTTTATGATCTTTTTGTAATTCTTTGAGTTTGGTGTATAGAGAGTTAAGCCTCACCTGTCTTTGTTTTTTTAGTGATGAGGAAATAGAAATTACTTTCCCCCTCAGGACTGCCTTAAATGCGTCCCACACCATAGGAGGAGACACTTCTCCATTGTTGTTTTCTTTAAAATAAGTATCTATTGCCTTTTCTAACTCTCCTTTTACCTGAGGGTTGTTCAATAAACTTGAGTTCAATTTCCATAAAGTAGATTTTGGATTGTTACCGATATTAACTGTCATTATTATTGGTGCATGGTCAGATATATCAATTGTTCCAATATCACAAGACTGAATTCTAAATTGATTTCTCTTAAATGCAAAGAAATAGTCAATCCTTGAATAAGAAGACTGAGGAGCAGAAAAATAAGTGTAGTCACGGTCTGTTGGATTAAATTCCCTCCAAACATCTACTATGCCGATTTCTTTCATTATAGAATTTATCTTATTAATCGTGGGTTTACTATGTCCTAAGTTAGAGGTGGAGGATTCCATTTTTGATAATCTGATATTCATATCTCCTCCACATATGAGCACACCCTGAGCTTCAGCAGACATCATATCAAATATTTTTTTATAAAAGGTCCAATCACTCCCCGGAGGTGCATATATGCTAAAGAAAGTTACCATCAACCCTTCAATCCTCCCCGTTATCATTACATATCGGCCTTCTTTATCTTTAGTGGCAGCATGCAGTTCTTGGAATAAAAACTAGTAAACAAAGCAGAAATTAGATCAAAAGCTTGACACTGATAGACAGCCATAACTACATTTTTGAAAGAAGGCAAGTGAAGCATTATTCTACACTCATTTATGTGCAGTGATGACAAACATAGTCAGATGTACATGGCATTTGCAGGTAGTTTTGTCTAAATTGCATGTTACAACAGGGCATAATTGCAAGGTAATGTTTACAGCCATATAATGGATAAGTCAGTGGTAGTAAGTCACAGCACACAATTTTCAAATAAGCCAATTTACTCAGAATGCCATTTGCGTGTTGTCTGCCCTGTCAATGTGGCACACAACAAGATTTGTGTAGTTGTGATTCTGCCCAACTTTTCCGCGATGAACGCAGTGGCTTCCCCTGCGATTTGAAACAACTGAGTGAGTTCTTTGGTTAAACACAGCTACTGCAGGACGCTCGTCAAACCTGGCCACTTGACCGCTGTCCCTTTCCAAAAGGAAGAATCACATCTGGCTGCACTCCACTACCTATCTAAATCTGTGGCATTCCACTTCCATCCTCCCCTATGATGTGCTGCCTTCCTGCCTTCACAGTGACAACAGAAGACAGTGTCTTAGCTGCGCCGGTTGTCGAGTGGTTGGAGTGCATGCCACATACGCAGTGGACCTGGGTTCGAATTTAGGGCAGAGGAAGTTTACTGCAAGCCACAACCCCCCCTTCTCTGTCCCACTTCCAATCTATTCCCTGCAAAAACACAGGTGTCTATGCCTGAATTCCATACAAAGGCAAAGAGAAGGCCGTAACACTTCACACAACATAACAGTGCAGAATCGATTGTCTAAACATACCCGATTATTAAATGTTTTAGAAATCATTCACCTGCAGTCCATTTGAATTTGTGTGGATTGCAGGAAGTTGTTCTGACTTCACCTGAAAGCGTTTAATACTGGCAGGGGCAACCCACCACGTTACAAACACACGTTGGGAGAAGAGGCTGATATTCACCCCCGGCGTGCACTGTCCCAAACGCAGGCGGTTGCCGCCTCTGTGAACAACGATCAAGCCATGGGGCTTAAGCCGCGGCGCGTTCGGACGGCAGCATGCCCCGACGTGCGTGCGGACTGCGAGGGCCCGTTCATCACTGCTTGCAGTTTTAATTCTTCATTATTATTATTATTCCTCTGCGCTTTGACTGCAGTTTTGGAAGCCTGAGCATACCCAAAAAGTCACCAAATTTGGAATATACGTCACATCTGGCGAAAAATTTGATAATTTAATGTCGTTGGGCGAGGTCGTGACCTGCGGGCTCAGTAGCGCCCCCTAAAGTTCAGCCCCGCCTCCCACAAGTGCGTAGAAGAACGAAAATCAATACGCTGGTTCCTCATGACCAGACGCACGAAAAATAGTCTTGGAGCGATACCGTCACTCCAACAGGAAGTCAGTTATTTAGATGTGTGGCGGCGTTTTTGTCCAATTCATGCCTACTTTGACAACGAACTTGTCCTAGAGCTTAAACACGACAGTCTTCACATTATCTCAGTAATTTTCTTCATGCCTTGGAGAACAAAAGTTATTAAAATCTTTCAGCTCCGAGATACTTTAGTGGGCGGGGCGACGGAAACCATTTTTTTCCCTCGCGGTCAACCATCAAGGCTTTATAACTTCAACATACAATTTCCTATCCACACCAAACTTCTGATAAGTGGAGATCCTGTCTCCCTGAACACATCTCAGCATCAATACTAAGTCGGCCATTTTGATTTAGGCCGCCATGTTGAAATATTGCCAATCTTCGTACTTAAATTAACTCCTCCTACAGATGTAACGCCACCGACTTCAAAGTCACTCAGTAGCATCCTCTGACCTTGAAGATGAAAAGTTATTAAAATCTTTATCCTACGTCATACCTGCTGGCCACAGTGGAGCGGGCAATTGGAATCCTTCGCCGTAAAACATCGTATCATCATAACTTCTTCATACAATGTCTTATCCCGGCCAAATCTCTAAGGAATGCAGAGGGAGTCGCCCTGATGAGATCTGTGTAGTCATGGGGCGTGGCCGTGACGCGTGGGCTCTGTAGCGCCACCTATTGTGATGCCCCGCCTCCTACATGTAACATAGAAGGACGAAAATTGGTACGCATATTCCTCATGACCGGACGCACAAAAAACCCATTTGGACCCCTAGTGTCAGTCCAACAGGAAGGCAGCCATGTAGATGTGTGGCGGCGTTTTTGTCCAAATCATGCCTACTTTGACAACGAACTTGTCCTAGAGCTTAAACACCACAGTCTTCAAATTAACTCAGTAATTTTCTTCATGGCTTGAAGAACAAAAGTTATTAAAATCATTCAAATGCGCGATGGTTATGTTGGCCGTTCGGTGGAAACCATTTTGTCCTCACGCCGTCAAGCATCGAGGCTTCATAACTTCAACATACAATTTCCTATCCACACCAAACTGCTTGTAACTGTAGAAGCTGTCTCCCCTAACAAATCTCAGCATCAATACTTAGTCTGCCATTTTGCGTTTGGCCGCCATGTCGAATTACGCCAATCTTCATACTTAAATTATCTCCTCCTACAGATGTAACACCACCGACTTCAAAGTCACTCAGTAGCATCCTCTGACCTTGAAGATGAAAAGTTATTAAAATCTTTATCCTAAGTCATACCTGCTGGCAGTTGCGGAGCCCGCCATAACAATCCTTCGTCATGAAGCATCAAGTGCTGATATCTCCTTCATACAATTTCCTAGCTCGGCCAAATCTAGAGGGAATCTAGAGGGAGTCTCCCTGAATAGATCTGTGCATCAATACTGTGTCATATCCATAGCGCTACCCACTGGAAACATAAATGAGTTTTTATCTCATTCCATTAGGGCTCCTACAAGCTGTGAGTGACACAAGTCGCCACTAGATGGCAGTGTTGTCTTTCAAGTCACAGGTGTCCTTTGTTCTTTGCAACCTCTGGATAACCTCTAGATTATTCCATTCCATGGCAGGAATTCAGCCTCAAATGTATCAGATTTTATTGAAACTTCAAAATGTGGCTGCATGCACTTTATGGAATAAAAACTAGCAAACAAAGGAGACATTAGATCAAAAGCTTGACATTCATAGACAGCCATACATACATTTTGGTAAGGAGGCAAGTGAAGCATCATTTGACACTCATTTATCTGCAGTGATGACAAACATAGTCAGATGTACATGGCATTTGCAGGCAGTTTTGTCTGACTTGCACATTACAACATGGCATAATTGGACGGTAATGTTTAGAGCCACATAATGGATAAGTTAGTGGTAGTAAACTACAGCACACAATTTTCAATCAAGCCAATTTGCTAAGAATGCCATTTGTGTGTTGTGTCTGCCCTCTCAGTGTGGCACACAACAAGATGTGTGTAGTTGTGTTTCCGACCAACGTTTCCAAGATGCACAAAGTGGCTTCCCCTGCCATTTTAAACAACTGAGTGATTTCTTTGGATAAAAGCCCCATTTTATATTGTTTTTCATCAATGTCACACAGCTGTCAGAGGTCCAACAACTCTGTATTTGTTATCACCCCAAACACATCCTGCATTCCTATGAAGGTAGATTTGTGTCTTTATTATTCAATCAAAAAAAAGTTTGCTTCAATCAAAATATATATTTTCAATGAAAAAAACCTTCACTTCAATCAAAAAAAACCTTTTCAATCAAAGAAAAAAAGTGTTTGAATGCAAAAATATAGGTGAGACTCAAAAAAATGCATTTGAACACTGTTTTTCTTTGACTGAAAATGTTTTTCATGTTTGAAGCAACTTTTTTGATTGAAGTAATACTGTTTTGTGTCATTATGGGTAGGACATTTGTGTCTTTATAATTCAATCAAAAAAGAAGTGGCTTCAAACAACAACAAAAAAATTCCCATTAAAAAAATCACTTCAATCAAAAAAAAACAACTTTTTCAATCATAGATAAAAAGTTTTTAAATGCAAAAAATATTTGAGACTCAAAAAATTGCATTTGAACACTTTTTTTGATTGAAAATGTTTTCTTTGATTGAAGTAATCTCTTTTGTGTTTGGGCCATATTATGGGTAGGACATTTGTGTCTTAATTATTCAATCCCAAAAAAGTTGCTTCAATCAAAAAAAATATTTTCAATCAGAGAAAAAACTGTTCAAATGCAAAAATAACATTGAATCCCCCCCTAAAAAAATAAATACAATGATTTGAAGTGTTGTTGTTTTTTATTGAAAATATTTTTTTCGATTTGAAGTGATTTTTTCTTTGAATGAAGTGAAAAAAGTTTTGAAGTCGTTTTTTTTAAATTGAATTATTTTGACACAAACATCCCGCAGTGGGCGGGTGCTTCACCATTGGTCAGACATGTTTGAGTGACAAGTGGCTACACCAACGACGTCTTTCTGACAAGGAAGTCATGGCCACCAGCAAGCCAGGGAGCAGTGGTGCTGGAGTTGTTAACTACAGCATTGAAATGATTGGTGTCATGTTATTAGCCTACTCTGTTTGATATTTCAATTAAACATGAAGCTTGCTAACTTAGTTCACGTTGACTAATTTGTGTGATGGTGTTAGATATCTAACGCCGTCATATTGTTAGGCAGGCTAGCTAATAACGTTAGCCGATGGCCCTGCACACTCAATGACCTAAGTACAGAGGCTTGCTATGTGCTAGTGCAATGCTATGTTATAATAAGTAACGTCATTAGTGGTCAAACAACAGTCCACAGGCCAACTGTTGCCTGCAGTGCTGCCTGTTTAGCAGCAACAGATCATGCAGAGCCTGAGTCTATCTTCTCACACAGCCCAGTGCAGTGACTGCGGTCAAGCCAGCCGTGAACAACGACCGAGCAACGGGGCTTAAGCCGCGGCATGTTTGGACGGCGGCACACCCCGACGTGCGCGCGGACTGCGAGGGCCCGTTCATCACTGCTCGCAGTTTTAATTAGGGCCCGAGCAGGTCATCGACCTGTGAGGTCCCTATTGAAATTGGAAAAATTATTCTTTTTATTATTCTTCTCTAAGTTTGAATGCAATTTTGGATGCCTGAACATATCCAAAAACTCACCAAATTTGGAATAGTCGTCACATCTGGCGAAAATTGCGATCCTGCATTGTCAATGGGCGTGGTCGTGACCTGCGGGCTCTGTAGCGCCCCCTAATGTTCAACCCCGCCTCCCACAAGTGCGTAGAAGAACGAAATTTAATACGCAGATTCCTCATGACCTGACGCACAAACAACCCATTTGGACCACTAGTGTCAGTCCAACAGGAAGTCAGTCATTTAGATGTGTGGCGGCATTTTTGTCCAATTCATGCCTACTTTGAAAATTATCTTGTCCTAGAGCTTAAACACCACGGTCTTCAAATTAACTCAGTAATTTTCTTCATGCCTTGAAGAATAAAAGTTATTGAAATCATTCAGCTGCGCCATACTTTAGTGGGCGGTGCGGTGGAAACCATTTTTTCCTCACGCCATCAAGCATCGAGGCTTTATAACTTCAACATACAATTTCCTATCCACACCAAACTTCCATTAAGTGTAGAGGCTGTCTCCCCGAACAAATCTCAGCATCAATACTAAGTCTGCCATTTTGCTTTTGGCCGCCATGTTGAAATATTGCCAATCTTCGTACTTAAATTATCTCCTCCTACAGATGTAACCCCACCGACTTCAAAGTCACTCAGTAGCATCCTCTGACCTTGAAGATGAAAAGTTATTAAAATCTTTATCCTACGTCATACCTGCTGGCCACAGTGGAGCGGGCAATTGGAATCCTTCGCCGTAAAGCATCGTGTCCTCATAACTTCTTCATACAATGTCTTATCTTGGCCAAATCTCTCAGGAATGCAGAGGGAGTCGCCCTAATGAGATCTGTGTAGTCATGGGGTGTGGCTGTGACGCGTGGGCTCTGTAGCGCCCCCTATTGTGATGCCCCGCCTCCTACTTGTAACATAGAAGGACGAAAATTGGTACGCAGATTCCTCATGTCTGGACGCACAAAAAACCCATTTGGACTCCTAGTGTCAGTCCAACAGGAAGGCAGTCATTTAGATGTGTGGCGGCATTTTTGTCCAAATCATGCCTACTTTGAAAATTATCTTGTCCTAGAGCTTAAACACCACGGTCTTCAAATTAACTCAGGAATTTTCTTCATGCCTCGAAGAACAAAAGTTATTAAAATCTTTCAGCTGTGACAAGGTGAAGTTGGCGGTGCGGTGGAAACCATTTTGTCCTCACGCCGTCAAGCATCGAGGCTTTATAACTTCAACATACAATGTCCTATCCACACCAAACTGCTCGTAACTGTAGAGGCTGTCTCCCCGAACAAATCTCAGCGTCAATAATTAGTCTGCCATTTTGCTTTTGGCCGCCATGTTGAATTATGACAATCTTTGTACTTAAATTATCTCCTCCTACAGATGTAACGCCACCGACTTCAAAGTCACTCAGTAGCATCCTCTGACCTTGAAGATGAAAAGTTATTGAAATCTTTATCCTACGTCATTCCTGCTGACAGTTGCGGAGCCCGCCATAACAATCCTTCGTCATGAAGCATCAAGTCCTGAAAACTCCTTCATACTATTTCCTATCTAGGCCAAATCTAGAGGGAATCGAGAGGGGGTCCCCATGAATAGATCTGTGCATCAATACTCTGTCATATCCATAGCCCTACCCACTGGAAACATAAATTAGTTTTAATCTCATTCCATTAGGGCTCCTACAAGCTGTGAGTGACACAAGTCGCCACTAGATGGCAGTGTTGTCTTTCAAGTCACAGGTGTCACAGGTGTACTTTGTACCTCTGGATAACCCCTAGATAATTTCATTCCATGGCAGGAAGTCAGCCTCAAATTTATCAGATTTGATTGAAACTTCAAAATGTGGCTGCATGCACTTTATGGAATAAAAACTAGCAAACAAAGGAGAACTTAGATCAAAAGCATGACATTCATAGACAGCCATAAATACATTTTTGAAAGAAGGCAAGTGAAGCATCATTTGACACTCATTTATCTGCATTGATCACAAACATAGTCAGATGTACATGGCATTTGCAGGTAGTTTTGTCTAAATTGCACATTACAACATGGAATAATTGAAGGGTAATGTTGAGAGCCACATAATGGATAAGTCAGTGGTAGTAAGCCACAGCACACAATTTTCAATCAAGCCAATTTGCTAAGAATGCCATTTGTGTGTTGTGTCTGCCCTGTCAGTGTGGCACAAAACAAGATGTGTGTAGTAGTGATTCTGCCCAACTTTTCCACGATGAACACAGTGGCTGCCCCTGCCATTTTAAACAACTGAGTGATTTCTTTGGTTAAAAGTCCCATATTATACTGTTTTTCATCAATGTCACACAGCTGTCAGAGGTCCAACAACTCTGTATTTGATATGTATTACCCCAAACACATCCGTGGTCCTGCATTCCAGCTGTCAAAAAGTCGGTCTGCTGAGCTGTAATCAGAGCACTCTGTTTCTGTGCCTGCACCTTTAAATGCTAATGAGCTCCGTCTGTCAACGCGTACTTGGGGAGCTTTGGATGCTGTCACTCTGAGGAAGCCCGTTATGCTAATGGCATGCGCTAATGTTTACGGTGGATGTAACACTATGGCTCGCGGAGATTTTTTCGCTCAACCGAACCAGTTTGACCCAGAATCGGACCCAGAAGGAGAGGCTTCTGAAGAAGTACAGACTCTGCGGCTGCAGCAGGACGTTTCAGAATGGTTAGTTTGTGTGTATGTGTTGTTACAGTTACTATAGTGTCGCTAATGGCTAACAGCTAGCGAAAGCTGTGTTTGTCTCAAACACAGTCTCAAACTATTGGCCACTGTTCGCATAGTTTCTGTCTCCAGTCTGCACATGTGTCCAGACTTTCTACTGTGACAACCTAGGTCCATCGTAATATCATTAACATCACACTCGCTTCAAACGCCATTGCACAGCGGACCGAAGTGGAGCTAACTAGTTAGCCAATTTCCAGCTGACTTCACCATACTCGTCGGCAACTGTAATCAAATCGCGGCGACAATTAAAGGTGGCTCGGGTGCAGTTGCTGCGTCCGGTATGGTTGAGACTGATCGTTTTACGAGGATCAGTGCCGAGGCAAAGACAGCGTTGTACTGACACTCGTTACCGAAGCAGTCCGATGTAAAGAGGTTAGCACACACATACAAGCTAACACGAACCGCAGCCGGCACGTTGTCATTAAAAAGGAAACACAACCACGGTCTCTGCCGGTCTGTTGTTCTGTAGCTGGGACAGAATATAGGCACTTATGTTGATTATTACTACCAACAACAGAGCAATTGCGTGTCTAGCTCTGAGCGACAACATTGTGAAACACTGCTGTCTCTCTGCTGGACACACCGAACTTCACCGCGGGGATGAACGCGCCCCCCTCTGACATCTCCTATCACCGCGCAGAGGAGGTCGGCCTATGATAATGACTCCTTTCGTTACATAACTTAAGGAGCAGAATCTGAACATCCTGTAGGTGCGCCTTATTACCAGTTGGTGGGCTGCAGGAATCAGTGGTTTTCCTTATTCTGGGAGTTGGCAGGCTCAGGGAGGACCAGCTTATATATGTTGAGAGCAGAGAAAACGTGTTTTTTATGATATGGGATCTTTAAATAACACAAAACACAGCTGTGGTTAACAGTCAGTATGTCAAGCCATCATGCTGTTTAGCATGCTTTGCCTATGCTAATGTTATGTTGGACATTGTACTGCGTATTCCAACGCTAATAATATATGGGTGATTCTCTGTAACGGGTGCCTTTTGGGTTCTCTGAGTTTTGAAAAAAGACCATAAATTATTGTACTTCTGAACATTGCATCTGATAAAGGAGTATTTGAACCTCTGGTAAAATACAGTTTCCCACCTTAGACGTGGAATGCCAAACATTACTAGGAATTTCTTTGTCATGTTAGCCATTTTTAATTCAACCCCGTAACAGACAATGTGATCTCTGTGTGAATACAATTTCAAAACATATTCAAACTAATTCTTGGAGATCCTTGGTAATCATCTGTCCCTTGTTTTAAGAATATATTGTAAGTACATTTCATTTTATTCTTAGTAATACTAATTTGAATGTCAAGTAGGATATGATACCTTCATGTAAATACGGCCTCCATATATTATGAAAATATGCAATGACATTAAGATTAGATTAGACCTTTATATATTTTCTTGTTGTCCTCTACAGTTTACACACAGTCCAACAAAGATTTCTCAAATATTTCTTTTTAATATCCAAAAATGTATGAAAATCTGTCACATAACAGGGTTGAACTCATTGTAACAGGGTTGAACTCACTGTAACAGGGTTGAATAGAATAACAGGGTTGACGTTTCAATCAACTTTTCAATACTATTTGGATTAATTTACCAGCAAAATAAATGTCGACATTTTATCACAATTATATTGACTCTAATTAATTCATTGCAACAAACAAGATGAGACAAACCTGTAATTTAGTATTTCATATCTAACATTGAAATCATTGAATCATAAAACATTTAATTTACCATGAAAATCAATGACGTTAAAACTATTTTATCACATTTAAACTGACTTCATTGTAACAAAAAAGAAGAAACAAACATGTCATTGGGTATTTCATATGAAATCACTGAATCATAAAACATTCAATTGAACATTAAAATCATTGACAAGAACTATTTCATAATGTTTTATGATAATTTCATTCCATACACACTTAACAGACAGCAGTCCTGTAGTTTTTTTCTATTTTAGTAGTATCAGTTAAGATTGTCTTTGCTGTTGATCCTTAATCTTTGCGTCCTTTTTAGTCTGACAGACGATCCCAAATCTCTTTCTGAATTTGCATGTGGCATGCATCGTAATGGGTTGAGCCACATAATGGATAAGTGAGTGGTAGTGAGCCACAGCACACAATTTTCAAATAAGCCAATTTGCTAAGAATGCCATTTGTGTGTTGTGTCTGCCCTGTCAATGTGGCACACAACAAGATGTGTGTAGTTGTGATTCTGCCCAACTCTTACACGATGAACGAAGTGGATTCCACTGCGATATGAAACAACTGAGTGAGTTCTTTGGTTAAACACCGCTACTGCAGGACGCTCGTCAAACCTGGTCACTTGACCGCTGTCCCTTTCCAAAAGGAAGAATCACATCTGGCTGCACTCCACTACCTATCTAAATCTGTGGCATTCCACTTCCATCCTCCCCTATGATGCGCTGCCTTCCTGCCTTCACGGTGACAACAGAAGGCTGTGTCTTATCTGCGCCGGTGGCCGAGTGGTTGGAGTGCATGCCACATATGCAGTGGACCCGGGTTCGAATTTAGGGCGGAGGAAGTTTACTGCAAGCCACAACCCCCCCCCTCTGTCCCACTTCCAATCTGTTCCCTGCAAAAACACAGGTGTCCGTGCCTGAATTCCAGACAAAGGCAAAGAGAAGGCCGTAACACTTCACACAACGTAACGGTGCAGAATTGATTGTCAAAACGTACCTGATTATTAAGTGTTTTAGAAATCATTCACCTGTAGTCCATTTGGATTTCTGACTTCCCCTGAAAGCGCTTAATACTGGCAGGGGCAGCCCACCGCGTGACAAACACACGTTGGGAGAAGAGGCTGATATTCACCCCCGGCGTGCACCGTCCCAAACGCAGGCGGTTGCCGCCTCCGTGAACAACGAGCAACGGGGCTTAAGCCGCGGCGCGTTGGACGGCGGCACGCCCCGACGCGCGCGCGTACTGCGAGGGCCCGTTCATCACTGCTTGCAGTTTTAATTGGAAGAATTATTCTTCATTATTATTATTATTCCTCTGCGCTTTGACTGCAGTTTTGGAAGCCTGAGCATACCCAAAAAGTCACCAAATTTGGAAAATACGTCACATCTGGCGAAAAATTTGATAATTTAATGTCGTTGGGCAAGGTCGTGACCTGCTGGCTCTGTAGCGCCCCCTAAAGTTCAGCCCCGCCTCCCACAAGTGCGTAGAAAGAACGAAAATCAATACGCTGGTTCCTCATGACAGACGCACAAAAAATCGTCTGGAGCGATACCGTCACTCCAACAGGAAGTCAGTTATTTAGATGTGTGGCGGCGTTTTTGTCCAATTCATGCCTACTTTGACAACGAACTTGTCCTAGAGCTTAAACACGACAGTCTTCACATTATCTCAGTAATTTTCTTCATGCCTTGGAGAACAAAAGTTATTAAAATCTTTCAGCTCCGAGATACTTTAGTGGGCGGGGCGACGGAAACCATTTTTTTCCCTCGCGGTCAACCATCAAGGCTTTATAACTTCAACATACAATTTCCTATCCACACCAAACTTCTCATAAGTGGAGATGCTGTCTCCCTGAACACATCTCAGCATCAATACTAAGTCGGCCATTTTGATTTTGGCCGCCATGTTGAAATATTGCCAATCTTCGTACTTAAATTAACTCCTCCTACAGATGTAACGCCACCGACTTCAAAGTCACTCAGTAGCATCCTCTGACCTTGAAGATGAAAAGTTATTAAAATCTTTATCCTACGTCATACCTGCTGGCCACAGTGGAGCGGGCAATTGGAATCCTTCGCCGTAAAACATCGTATCATCATAACTTCTTCATACAATGTCTTATCCCGGCCAAATCTCTAAGGAATGCAGAGGGAGTCGCCCTGATGAGATCTGTGTAGTCATGGGGCGTGGCCGTGACGTGTGGGCTCTGTAGCGCCACCTATTGTGATGCCCCGCCTCCTACATGTAACATAGAAGGACGAAAATTGGTACGCATATTCCTCATGACCGGACGCACAAAAAACCCATTTGGACCCCTAGTGTCAGTCCAACAGGAAGGCAGCCATGTAGATGTGTGGCGGCGTTTTTGTCCAAATCATGCCTACTTTGACAACGAACTTGTCCTAGAGCTTAAACACCACAGTCTTCAAATTAACTCAGTAATTTTCTTCATGGCTTGAAGAACAAAAGTTATTAAAATCATTCAAATGCGCGATGGTTATGTTGGCCGTTCGGTGGAAACCATTTTGTCCTCACGCCGTCAAGCATCGAGGCTTCATAACTTCAACATACAATTTCCTATCCACACCAAACTGCTTGTAACTGTAGAAGCTGTCTCCCCGAACAAATCTCAGCATCAATACTTAGTCTGCCATTTTGCGTTTGGCCGCCATGTTGAATTACGCCAATCTTCATACTTAAATTATCTCCTCCTACAGATGTAACACCACCGACTTCAAAGTCACTCAGTAGCATCCTCTGACCTTGAAGATGAAAAGTTATTAAAATCTTTATCCTAAGTCATACCTGCTGGCAGTTGCGGAGCCCGCCATAACAATCCTTCGTCATGAAGCATCAAGTGCTGATATCTCCTTCATACTATTTCCTAGCTCGGCCAAATCTAGAGGGAATCTAGAGGGAGTCGCCCTGAATAGATCTGTGCATCAATACTGTGTCATATCCATAGCGCTACCCACTGGAAACATAAATTAGTTTTTATCTCATTCCATTAGGGCTCCTACAAGCTGTGAGTGACACAAGTCGCCACTAGATGGCAGTGTTGTCTTTCAAGTCACAGGTGTCCTTTGTTCTTTGCAACCTCTGGATAACCTCTAGATTATTCCATTCCATGGCAGGAATTCAGCCTCAAATGTATCAGATTTTATTGAAACTTCAAAATGTGGCTGCATGCACTTTATGGAATAAAAACTAGCAAACAAAGGACACTTAGATCAAAAGCTTGACATTCATAGACAGCCATACATACATTTTGGTAAGGAGGCAAGTGAAGCATCATTTGACACTCATTTATCTGCAGTGATGACAAACATAGTCAGATGTACATGGCATTTGCAGGCAGTTTTGTCTGACTTGCACATTACAACATGGCATAATTGGACGGTAATGTTTAGAGCCACATAATGGATAAGTTAGTGGTAGTAAACTACAGCACACAATTTTCAATCAAGCCAATTTGCTAAGAATGCCATTTGTGTGTTGTGTCTGCCCTCTCAGTGTGGCACACAACAAGATGTGTGTAGTTGTGTTTCCGACCAACGTTTCCAAGATGCACAAAGTGGCTTCCCCTGCCATTTTAAACAACTGAGTGATTTCTTTGGATAAAAGCCCCATATTATATTGTTTTTCATCAATGTCACACAGCTGTCAGAGGTCCAACAACTCTGTGTTTGTTATCACCCCAAACACATCCGTGGTCCTGCATTCCTATGAAGGTAGATTTGTGTCTTTATTATTCAATCAAAAAAAAGTTTGCTTCAATCAAAATATATATTTTCAATGAAAAAAACCTTCACTTCAATCAAAAAAAAACCTTTTCAATCAAAGAAAAAAAGTGTTTGAATGCAAAAATATAGTTGAGACTCAAAAAAATGCATTTGAACACTGTTTTTCTTTGACTGAAAATGTTTTTCATGTTTGAAGCAACTTTTTTGATTGAAGTAATACTGTTTTGTGTCATTATGGGTAGGACATTTGTGTCTTTATAATTCAATCAAAAAAGAAGTGGCTTCAAACAACAACAAAAAAATTCCCATAAAAAAAAATCACTTTTTTTGATTGAAAATGTTTTCTTTGATTGAAGTAATCTCTTTTGTGTTTGGGCCATATTATGGGTAGGACATTTGTGTCTTAATTATTCAATCCCAAAAAAGTTGCTTCAATCAAAAAAAATATTTTCAATCAGAGAAAAAACTGTTCAAATGCAAAAATAAAATTGAATCCCCCCCTAAAAAAATTAATACAATGATTTGAAGTGTTGTTGTTTTTTATTGAAAATATTTTTTTCGATTTGAAGTGATTTTTTCTTTGAATGAAGTGAAAAAAGTTTTGAAGTCGTTTTTTTTAAATTGAATTATTTTGACACAAACATCCCGCAGTGGGCGGGTGCTTCCCCATTGGTCAGACATGTTTGAGTGACAAGTGGCTACACCAACGACGTCTTTCTGACAAGGAAGTCATGGCCACCAGCAAGCCAGGGAGCAGTGGTGCTGGAGTTGTTAACTACAGCATTAAAATGATTGGTGTCATGTTATTAGCCTACTCTGTTTGATATTTCAATTAAACATGAAGCTTGCTAACTTAGTTCACGTTGACTAATTTGTGTGATGGTGTTAGATATCTAACGCCGTCATATTGTTAGGCAGGCTAGCTAATAACGTTAGCCAATGGCCCTGCACACTGAATGACCTAAGTACAGAGGCTTGCTATGTGCTAGTGCAATGCTATGTTATAATAAGTAACGTCATTAGTGGTCAAACAACAGTCCACAGGCCAACTGTTGCCCGCAGCGCTGCCTGTTTAGCAGCAACAGATCATGCAGAGCCTGAGTCTATCTTCTCACACAGCTCAGTGCAGTGACTGCGGTCAAACCAGCCGTGAACAACGGCCGAGCAATGGGGCTTAAGCCGCGGCACGTTTGGACGGCGGCACGCCCCGACGTGCGCGCGGACTGCGAGGGCCCGTTCATCACTGCTCGCAGTTTTAATTAGGGCCCGAGCAGGTCATCGACCTGTGAGGTCCCTATTGTAATTGGAAGAATTATTCTTCATTATTATTATTATTCCTCTGCGCTTTGACTGCAGTTTTGGAAGCCTGAGCATACCCAAAAAGTCACCAAATTTGGAATATACGTCACATCTGGCGAAAAATTTGATAATTTAATGTCGTTGGGCGAGGTCGTGACCTGCTGGCTCTGTAGCGCCCCCTAAAGTTCAGCCCCGCCTCCCACAAGTGCGTAGAAGAACGAAAATCAATACGCTGGTTCCTCATGACCAGACGCACAAAAAATCGTCTTGGAGCGATACCGTCACTCCAACAGGAAGTCAGTTATTTAGATGTGTGGCGGCGTTTTTGTCCAATTCATGCCTACTTTGACAACGAACTTGTCCTAGAGCTTAAACACGACAGTCTTCACATTATCTCAGTAATTTTCTTCATGCCTTGGAGAACAAAAGTTATTAAAATCTTTCAGCTCCGAGATACTTTAGTGGGCGGGGCGACGGAAACCATTTTTTTCCCTCGCGGTCAACCATCAAGGCTTTATAACTTCAACATACAATTTCCTATCCACACCAAACTTCTCATAAGTGGAGATGCTGTCTCCCTGAACACATCTCAGCATCAATACTAAGTCGGCCATTTTGATTTTGGCCGCCATGTTGAAATATTGCCAATCTTCGTACTTAAATTAACTCCTCCTACAGATGTAACGCCACCGACTTCAAAGTCACTCAGTAGCATCCTCTGACCTTGAAGATGAAAAGTTATTAAAATCTTTATCCTACGTCATACCTGCTGGCCACAGTGGAGCGGGCAATTGGAATCCTTCGCCGTAAAACATCGTATCATCATAACTTCTTCATACAATGTCTTATCCCGGCCAAATCTCTAAGGAATGCAGAGGGAGTCGCCCTGATGAGATCTGTGTAGTCATGGGGCGTGGCCGTGACGTGTGGGCTCTGTAGCGCCACCTATTGTGATGCCCCGCCTCCTACATGTAACATAGAAGGACGAAAATTGGTACGCATATTCCTCATGACCGGACGCACAAAAAACACATTTGGACCCCTAGTGTCAGTCCAACAGGAAGGCAGCCATGTAGATGTGTGGCTGCGTTTTTGTCCAAATCATGCCTACTTTGACAACGAACTTGTCCTAGAGCTTAAACACCACAGTCTTCAAATTAACTCAGTAATTTTCTTCATGGCTTGAAGAACAAAAGTTATTAAAATCATTCAAATGCGCGATGGTTATGTTGGCCGTTCGGTGGAAACCATTTTGTCCTCACGCCGTCAAGCATCGAGGCTTCATAACTTCAACATACAATTTCCTATCCACACCAAACTGCTTGTAACTGTAGAAGCTGTCTCCCCTAACAAATCTCAGCATCAATACTTAGTCTGCCATTTTGCGTTTGGCCGCCATGTTGAATTACGCCAATCTTCATACTTAAATTATCTCCTCCTACAGATGTAACACCACCGACTTCAAAGTCACTCAGTAGCATCCTCTGACCTTGAAGATGAAAAGTTATTAAAATCTTTATCCTAAGTCATACCTGCTGGCAGTTGCGGAGCCCGCCATAACAATCCTTCGTCATGAAGCATCAAGTGCTGATATCTCCTTCATACTATTTCCTAGCTCGGCCAAATCTAGAGGGAATCTAGAGGGAGTCGCCCTGAATAGATCTGTGCATCAATACTGTGTCATATCCATAGCGCTACCCACTGGAAACATAAATTAGTTTTTATCTCATTCCATTAGGGCTCCTACAAGCTGTGAGTGACACAAGTCGCCACTAGATGGCAGTGTTGTCTTTCAAGTCACAGGTGTCCTTTGTTCTTTGCAACCTCTGGATAACCTCTAGATTATTCCATTCCATGGCAGGAATTCAGCCTCAAATGTATCAGATTTTATTGAAACTTCAAAATGTGGCTGCATGCACTTTATGGAATAAAAACTAGCAAACAAAGGACACTTAGATCAAAAGCTTGACATTCATAGACAGCCATACATACATTTTGGTAAGGAGGCAAGTGAAGCATCATTTGACACTCATTTATCTGCAGTGATGACAAACATAGTCAGATGTACATGGCATTTGCAGGCAGTTTTGTCTGACTTGCACATTACAACATGGCATAATTGGACGGTAATGTTTAGAGCCACATAATGGATAAGTTAGTGGTAGTAAACTACAGCACACAATTTTCAATCAAGCCAATTTGCTAAGAATGCCATTTGTGTGTTGTGTCTGCCCTCTCAGTGTGGCACACAACAAGATGTGTGTAGTTGTGTTTCCGACCAACGTTTCCAAGATGCACAAAGTGGCTTCCCCTGCCATTTTAAACAACTGAGTGATTTCTTTGGATAAAAGCCCCATATTATATTGTTTTTCATCAATGTCACACAGCTGTCAGAGGTCCAACAACTCTGTGTTTGTTATCACCCCAAACACATCCGTGGTCCTGCATTCCTATGAAGGTAGATTTGTGTCTTTATTATTCAATCAAAAAAAAGTTTGCTTCAATCAAAATATATATTTTCAATGAAAAAAACCTTCACTTCAATCAAAAAAAAAACCTTTTCAATCAAAGAAAAAAAGTGTTTGAATGCAAAAATATAGTTGAGACTCAAAAAAATGCATTTGAACACTGTTTTTCTTTGACTGAAAATGTTTTTCATGTTTGAAGCAACTTTTTTGATTGAAGTAATACTGTTTTGTGTCATTATGGGTAGGACATTTGTGTCTTTATAATTCAATCAAAAAAGAAGTGGCTTCAAACAACAACAAAAAAATTCCCATAAAAAAAATCACTTTTTTTGATTGAAAATGTTTTCTTTGATTGAAGTAATCTCTTTTGTGTTTGGGCCATATTATGGGTAGGACATTTGTGTCTTAATTATTCAATCCCAAAAAAGTTGCTTCAATCAAAAAAAATATTTTCAATCAGAGAAAAAACTGTTCAAATGCAAAAATAAAATTGAATCCCCCCCTAAAAAAATTAATACAATGATTTGAAGTGTTGTTGTTTTTTATTGAAAATATTTTTTCGATTTGAAGTGATTTTTTCTTTGAATGAAGTGAAAAAAGTTTTGAAGTCGTTTTTTTTAAATTGAATTATTTTGACACAAACATCCCGCAGTGGGCGGGTGCTTCCCCATTGGTCAGACATGTTTGAGTGACAAGTGGCTACACCAACGACGTCTTTCTGACAAGGAAGTCATGGCCACCAGCAAGCCAGGGAGCAGTGGTGCTGGAGTTGTTAACTACAGCATTAAAATGATTGGTGTCATGTTATTAGCCTACTCTGTTTGATATTTCAATTAAACATGAAGCTTGCTAACTTAGTTCACGTTGACTAATTTGTGTGATGGTGTTAGATATCTAACGCCGTCATATTGTTAGGCAGGCTAGCTAATAACGTTAGCCGATGGCCCTGCACACTGAATGACCTAAGTACAGAGGCTTGCTATGTGCTAGTGCAATGCTATGTTATAATAAGTAACGTCATTAGTGGTCAAACAACAGTCCACAGGCCAACTGTTGCCCGCAGCGCTGCCTGTTTAGCAGCAACAGATCATGCAGAGCCTGAGTCTATCTTCTCACACAGCCCAGTGCAGTGACTGCGGTCAAGCCAGCCGTGAACAACGACCGAGCAACGGGGCTTAAGCCGCGGCGCGTTTGGACGGCGGCACGCCCCGACGTGCGCGCGGACTGCGAGGGCCCGTTCATCACTGCTCGCAGTTTTAATTATTCTTCATTATTATTATCATTCCTACCGCTTTGACTGCAGTTTTGGAAGCCTGAACATACCCAAAAACTCACCAAATTTGGAACATACGTCACATCTGGCGAAAAATTTGATAATTTAATGTCCTTGGCGAGGTCGTGACCTGCGGGCTCTGTAGCGCCCCCTAATGTTCAGCCCGCCTCCCACAAGTGCCTAGAAGAACGAAAATCAATACGCAGGTTCCTCATGAC
Organism: Sparus aurata; assembly: GCF_900880675.1. Lineage (NCBI taxonomy): Eukaryota > Metazoa > Chordata > Actinopteri > Spariformes > Sparidae > Sparus > Sparus aurata. The sequence goes on along the minus strand of NW_022045189.1, from coordinate 10,547 downwards.
CAGACGCACAAAAAATGCTCTTGGAGCGATACCGTCACTCCAACAGGAAGTCAGTCATTTAGATGTGTGGCGGCGTTTTTGTCCAATTCATGCCTACTTTGACAACGAACTTGTCCTAGAGCTTAAACACGACAGTCTTCACATTATCTCAGTAATTTTCTTCATGCCTTGGAGAACAAAAGTTATTAAAATCTTTCAGCTGCGAGATACTTTAGTGGGCGGGGCGACGGAAACCATTTTTTTCCCTCGCGGTCAACCATCAAGGCTTTATAACTTCAACATACAATTTCCTATCCACACCAAACTTCTCATAAGTGGAGATGCTGTCTCCCTGAACACATCTCAGCATCAATACTAAGTCGGCCATTTTGATTTTGGCCGCCATGTTGAAATATTGCCAATCTTCGTACTTAAATTACTCCTCCTACAGATGTAACGCCACCGACTTCAAAGTCACTCAGTAGCATCCTCTGACCTTGAAGATGAAAAGTTATTAAAATCTTTATCCTACGTCATACCTGCTGGCCACAGTGGAGCGGGCAATTGGAATCCTTCGCCGTAAAGCATCGTATCATCATAACTTCTTCATACAATGTCTTATCTCGGCCAAATCTCTCAGGAATGCAGAGGGAGTCGCCCTGATGAGATCTGTGTAGTCATGGGGCGTGGCCGTGACGTGTGGGCTCTGTAGCGCCACCTATTGTGATGCCCCGCCTCCTACATGTAACATAGAAGGACGAAAATTGGTACGCATATTCCTCATGACCGGACGCACAAAAAACACATTTGGACCCCTAGTGTCAGTCCAACAGGAAGGCAGCCATGTAGATGTGTGGCGGCGTTTTTGTCCAAATCATGCCTACTTTGACAACGAACTTGTCCTAGAGCTTAAACACCACAGTCTTCAAATTAACTCAGTAATTTTCTTCATGGCTTGAAGAACAAAAGTTATTAAAATCATTCAAATGCGCGATGGTTATGTTGGCCGTTCGGTGGAAACCATTTTGTCCTCACGCCGTCAAGCATCGAGGCTTCATAACTTCAACATACAATTTCCTATCCACACCAAACTGCTTGTAACTGTAGAAGCTGTCTCCCCTAACAAATCTCAGCATCAATACTTAGTCTGCCATTTTGCGTTTGGCCGCCATGTTGAATTACGCCAATCTTCATACTTAAATTATCTCCTCCTACAGATGTAACACCACCGACTTCAAAGTCACTCAGTAGCATCCTCTGACCTTGAAGATGAAAAGTTATTAAAATCTTTATCCTAAGTCATACCTGCTGGCAGTTGCGGAGCCCGCCATAACAATCCTTCGTCATGAAGCATCAAGTGCTGATATCTCCTTCATACTATTTCCTAGCTCGGCCAAATCTAGAGGGAATCTAGAGGGAGTCGCCCTGAATAGATCTGTGCATCAATACTGTGTCATATCCATAGCGCTACCCACTGGAAACATAAATTAGTTTTTATCTCATTCCATTAGGGCTCCTACAAGCTGTGAGTGACACAAGTCGCCACTAGATGGCAGTGTTGTCTTTCAAGTCACAGGTGTCCTTTGTTCTTTGCAACCTCTGGATAACCTCTAGATTATTCCATTCCATGGCAGGAATTCAGCCTCAAATGTATCAGATTTTATTGAAACTTCAAAATGTGGCTGCATGCACTTTATGGAATAAAAACTAGCAAACAAAGGACACTTAGATCAAAAGCTTGACATTCATAGACAGCCATACATACATTTTGGTAAGGAGGCAAGTGAAGCATCATTTGACACTCATTTATCTGCAGTGATGACAAACATAGTCAGATGTACATGGCATTTGCAGGCAGTTTTGTCTGACTTGCACATTACAACATGGCATAATTGGACGGTAATGTTTAGAGCCACATAATGGATAAGTTAGTGGTAGTAAACTACAGCACACAATTTTCAATCAAGCCAATTTGCTAAGAATGCCATTTGTGTGTTGTGTCTGCCCTCTCAGTGTGGCACACAACAAGATGTGTGTAGTTGTGTTTCCGACCAACGTTTCCAAGATGCACAAAGTGGCTTCCCCTGCCATTTTAAACAACTGAGTGATTTCTTTGGATAAAAGCCCCATATTATATTGTTTTTCATCAATGTCACACAGCTGTCAGAGGTCCAACAACTCTGTGTTTGTTATCACCCCAAACACATCTGTGGTCCTGCATTCCTATGAAGGTAGATTTGTGTCTTTATTATTCAATCAAAAAAAAGTTTGCTTCAATCAAAATATATATTTTCAATGAAAAAAACCTTCACTTCAATCAAAAAAAAACCTTTTCAATCAAAGAAAAAAAGTGTTTGAATGCAAAAATATAGTTGAGACTCAAAAAAATGCATTTGAACACTGTTTTTCTTTGACTGAAAATGTTTTTCATGTTTGAAGCAACTTTTTTGATTGAAGTAATACTGTTTTGTGTCATTATGGGTAGGACATTTGTGTCTTTATAATTCAATCAAAAAAGAAGTGGCTTCAAACAACAACAAAAAAATTCCCATAAAAAAAATCACTTTTTTGATTGAAAATGTTTTCTTTGATTGAAGTAATCTCTTTTGTGTTTGGGCCATATTATGGGTAGGACATTTGTGTCTTAATTATTCAATCCCAAAAAAGTTGCTTCAATCAAAAAAAATATTTTCAATCAGAGAAAAAACTGTTCAAATGCAAAAATAAAATTGAATCCCCCCCTAAAAAAAATTAATACAATGATTTGAAGTGTTGTTGTTTTTTATTGAAAATATTTTTTTCGATTTGAAGTGATTTTTTCTTTGAATGAAGTGAAAAAAGTTTTGAAGTCGTTTTTTTTAAATTGAATTATTTTGACACAAACATCCCGCAGTGGGCGGGTGCTTCCCCATTGGTCAGACATGTTTGAGTGACAAGTGGCTACACCAACGACGTCTTTCTGACAAGGAAGTCATGGCCACCAGCAAGCCAGGGAGCAGTGGTGCTGGAGTTGTTAACTACAGCATTAAAATGATTGGTGTCATGTTATTAGCCTACTCTGTTTGATATTTCAATTAAACATGAAGCTTGCTAACTTAGTTCACGTTGACTAATTTGTGTGATGGTGTTAGATATCTAACGCCGTCATATTGTTAGGCAGGCTAGCTAATAACGTTAGCCGATGGCCCTGCACACTGAATGACCTAAGTACAGAGGCTTGCTATGTGCTAGTGCAATGCTATGTTATAATAAGTAACGTCATTAGTGGTCAAACAACAGTCCACAGGCCAACTGTTGCCCGCAGCGCTGCCTGTTTAGCAGCAACAGATCATGCAGAGCCTGAGTCTATCTTCTCACACAGCCCAGTGCAGTGACTGCGGTCAAGCCAGCCGTGAACAACGACCGAGCAACGGGGCTTAAGCCGCGGCGCGTTTGGACGGCGGCACGCCCCGACGTGCGCGCGGACTGCGAGGGCCCGTTCATCACTGCTCGCAGTTTTAATTATTAGGGCCCGAGCAGGTCATCGACCTGTGAGGTCCCTATTGAAATTGGAAAAATTATTCTTTTTATTATTCTTCTCTAAGTTTGAATGCAATTTTGGATGCCTGAACATATCCAAAAACTCACCAAATTTGGAACAGTACATCACATCTGGCGAAAATTGGATCATTGCATTGTCAGTTGGGCGTGGTCGTGACCTGCGGGCTCTGTAGCGCCCCCTAATGTTCAAGCCCCGCCTCCCACAAGTGCGTAGAAGAACGAAATTAATACGCAGATTCCTCATGACCATGACGCACAAAAACCCATTGGAGCATACTGTCAGTCCAACAGGAAGTCAGTCATTTAGATGTGTGGCGGCATTTTGTCCAATTCATGCCTACTTTGAAAATTATCTTGTCCTAGAGCTTAAACACCACGGTCTTCAAATTAACTCAGTAATTTTCTTCATGCCTTGAAGAATAAAAGTTATTGAAATCATTCAGCTGCGCCATACTTTAGTGGGCGGTGCGGTGGAAACCATTTTTTCCTCACGCCATCAAGCATCGAGGCTTTATAACTTCAACATACAATTTCCTATCCACACCAAACTTCCATTAAGTGTAGAGGCTGTCTCCCCGAACAAATCTCAGCATCAATACTAAGTCTGCCATTTTGCTTTTGGCCGCCATGTTGAAATATTGCCAATCTTCGTACTTAAATTATCTCCTCCTACAGATGTAACACCACCGACTTCAAAGTCACTCAGTAGCATCCTCTGACCTTGAAGATGAAAAGTTATTAAAATCTTTATCCTACGTCATACCTGCTGGCCACAGTGGAGCGGGCAATTGGAATCCTTCGCCGTAAAGCATCGTGTCCTCATAACTTCTTCATACAATGTCTTATCTTGGCCAAATCTCTCAGGAATGCAGAGGGAGTCGCCCTAATGAGATCTGTGTAGTCATGGGGTGTGGCTGTGACGCGTGGGCTCTCTAGCGCCCCCTATTGTGATGCCCCGCCTCCTACTTGTAACATAGAAGGACGAAAATTGGTACGCAGATTCCTCATGTCTGGACGCACAAAAAACCCATTTGGACTCCTAGTGTCAGTCCAACAGGAAGGCAGTCATTTAGATGTGTGGCGGCATTTTTGTCCAAATCATGCCTACTTTGAAAATTATCTTGTCCTAGAGCTTAAACACCACGGTCTTCAAATTAACTCAGGAATTTTCTTCATGCCTCGAAGAACAAAAGTTATTGAAATCTTTCAGCTGTGACAAGGTGAAGTTGGCGTTGCGGTGGAAACCATTTTGTCCTCACGCCGTCAAGCATCGAGGCTTTATAACTTCAACATACAATGTCCTATCCACACCAAACTGCTCGTAACTGTAGAGGCTGTCTCCCTGAACAAATCTCAGCGTCAATAATTAGTCTGCCATTTTGCTTTTGGCCGCCATGTTGAATTATGCCAATCTTTGTACTTAAATTATCTCCTCCTACAGATGTAACGCCACAGACTTCAAAGTCACTCAGTAACATCCTCTGACCTTGAAGATGAAAAGTTATTGAAATCTTTATCCTACGTCATTCCTGCTGACAGTTGCGCAGCCCGCCATAACAATCCTTCGTCATGAAGCATCAAGTCCTGATAACTCCTTCATACTATTTCCTATCTAGGCCAAATCTAGAGGGAATCGAGAGGGGGTCCCCATGAATAGATCTGTGCATCAATACTCTGTCAATATCCATAGCCCTACCCACTGGAAACATAAATTAGTTTTAATCTCATTCCATTAGGGCTCCTACAAGCTGTGAGTGACACAAGTCGCCACTAGATGGCAGTGTTGTCTTTCAAGTCACAGGTGTCCTTTGTACTTAGTAACCTCTGGATAACCTTTAGATTATTTCATTCTATGGCAGGAAGTCAGCCTCAAATTTATCAGATTTTATTGAAACTTCAAAATGTGGCTGCATGCACTTTATGGAATAAAAACTAGCAAACAAAGGAGAACTTAGATCAAAAGCATGACATTCATAGACAGCCATAAATACATTTTTGAAAGAAGGCAAGTGAAGCATCATTTGACACTCATTTATCTGCATTGATCACAAACATAGTCAGATGTACATGGCATTTGCAGGTAGTTTTGTCTAAATTGCACATTACAACATGGAATAACTGAAGGGTAATGTTTAGAGCCACATAATGGATAAGTCAGTGGTAGTAAGCCACAGCACACAATTTTTAATCAGCCAATTTGCTAAGAATGCCATTTGTAGTGTTGTGTCTGCCTGTCAGTGTGGCACACAACAAGATGTGTGTAGTAGTGATTCTGCCCAACTTTTCCACGATGAACACAGTGGCTGCCCCTGCCATTTAAACAACTGAGTCATTTCTTTGGTTAAAATTCCCATATTATACTGTTTTTTCATCAAGTCACACAGCTGTCAGAGGTCCAACAACTCTGTATTCGATATGTTATTACCCCAAACACATCCGTGTCCTGCATTCCAGCTGTCAAAAAGTCGTCTGCTGAGCTGTAATCAGAGCACTCTGTTTCTGTGCCTGCACCTTTAAATGCTAATGAGCTCCGTCTGTCAACGCGTACTTGGGGAGCTTTGGATGCTGTCACTCTGAGGAAGCCCGTTATGCTAATGGCATGCGCTAATGTTTACGGTGGATGTAACAACTATGGCTCGCGGAGATTTTTTCGCTCAACCGAACCAGTTTGACCCAGAATCGGACCCAGAAGAGAGGCTTCTGAAGAAGTACAGACTCTGCGGCTGCAGCAGGACGTTTCAGAATGGTTAGTTTGTGTGTATGTGTTGTTACAGTTACTATAGTGTCGCTAATGGCTAACAGCTAGCGAAAGCTGTGTTTGTCTCAAACACAGTCTCAAACTATTGGCCACTGTTCGCATAGTTTCTGTCTCCAGTCTGCACATGTGTCCAGACTTTCTACTGTGACAACCTAGGTCCATCGTAATATCATTAACATCACACTCGCTTCAAACGCCATTGCACAGCGGACCGAAGTGGGAGCTAACTCGTTAGCCAATTTCCAGCTGACTTCACCATACTCGTCGGCAAACTGTAATCAATCGCGGCGACAATTAAAGGTGGCTCGGGTGCAGTTGCTGCGTCCGGTATGGTTGAGACTGATCGTTTTACGAGGATCAGTGCCGAGGCAAGACAGCGTTGTACTGACAACTCGTTACCGAAGCAGTCCGATGTAAAGAGGTTAGCACACACATACAAGCTAACACGAACCGCAGCCGGCACGTTGTCATTAAAAAGGAAACACAACCACGGTCTCTGCCGGTCTGTTGTTCTGTAGCTGGGACAGAATATAGGCACTTATGTTGATTATTACGACCAACAACAGAGCAATTGCGTGTCTAGCTCTGAGCGACAACATTGTGAAACACTGCTGTCTCTCTGCTGGACACACCGAACTTCACCGCGGGGATGAACGCGCCCCCCTCTGACATCTCCTATCACCGCGCAGAGGAGGTCGGCCTATGATAATGACTCCTTTTCGTTACATAACGTAAGGAGCAGAATCTGAACATGCCTGTAGGTGCGCCTTATTACCAGTTAGTGGGCTGCAGGAATCAGTGGTTTTCCTTATTCTGGAGTTGGCAGGCTCAGGGGAGGACCAGCTTATATATGTTGAGAGCAGAGAAAACGTGTTTTTTATGATATGGGATCTTTAAATAACACAAAACACAGCTGTGGTTAACAGTCAGTATGTCAAGCCATCATGCTGTTTAGCATGCTTTGCCTATGCTAATGTTATGTTGGACATTGTACTGCGTATTCCAACGCTAGAATATATGGGTGATTCTCTGTAACGGGTGCCTTTTGGGTTCTCTGAGTTTTGAAAAAAGACCATAAATTATTGTACTTCTGAACATTGCATCTGATAAAGGAGTATTTGAAAACCTCTGGTAAAATACAGTTTCCCACCTTAGACGTGGAATGCCAAACATTACTAGGAATTTCTTTGTCATGTTAGCCATTTTTAATTCAACCCCGTAACAGACAATGTGATCTCTGTGTGAATACAATTTCAAAACATATTCAAACTAATTCTTGGAGATCCTTGGTAATCATCTGTCCCTTGTTTAAGAATATATTGTAAGTACATTTCATTTTATTCTTAGTAATACTAATTTGAATGTCAAGTAGGATATGATACCTTCATGTAAATACGGCCTCCATATATTATGAAAATATGCAATGACATTAAGATTAGATTAGACCTTTATATATTTTCTTGTTGTCCTCTACAGTTTACACACAGTTCAACAAAGATTTCTCAAATATTTCTTTTAATATCCAAAATGTATGAAAATCTGTCACATAACAGGGTTGAACTCATTGTAACAGGGTTGAACTCACTGTAACAGGGTTGAATAGAATAACAGGGTTGACGTTTCAATCAACTTTTCAATACTATTTGGATTAATTTACCAGCAAAATAAATGTCGACATTTTATCAAATTATATTGACTCTAATTAATTCATTGCAACAAACAAGATGAGACAAACCTGTAATTTAGTATTTCATATCTAACATTGAAATCATTGAATCATAAAACATTTAATTTACCATGAAAATCAATGACGTTAAAACTATTTTATCACATTTAAACTGACTTCATTGTAACAAAAAGAAGAAACAAACATGTCATTGGGTATTTCATATGAAATCACTGAATCATAAAACATTCAATTGAACATTAAAATCATTGACAAGAACTATTTCATAATGTTTTATGATAATTTCATTCCATACACACTTAACAGACAGCAGTCCTGTAGTTTTTTTTCTATTTTAGTAGTATCAGTTAAGATTGTCTTTGCTGTTGATCCTTAATCTTTGCGTCCTTTTTAGTCTGACAGACGATCCCAAATCTCTTTCTGAATTTGCATGTGGCATGCATCGTAATGGGTTGAGCCACATAATGGATAAGTGAGTGGTAGTGAGCCACAGCACACAATTTTCAAATAAGCCAATTTGCTAAGAAATGCCATTTGTGTGTTGTGTCTGCCCTGTCAATGTGGCACACAACAAGATGTGTGTAGTTGTGATTCTGCCCAACTCTTACGCGTGAACGAAGTGGATTTCCACTGCGATATGAAACAACTGAGTGAGTTCTTTGGTTAAACACCGCTACTGCAGGACGCTCGTCAAACCTGGTCACTTGACCGCTGTCCCTTACCAAAAGGAAGATCACATCTGGCTGCACTCCACTACCTATCTAAATCTGTGGCATTCCACTTCCATCCTCCCCTATGATGCGCTTGCCTTCCTGCCTTCACGGTGACAACAGAAGACTGTGTTCTTATCGCGCCGGTGGTCGAGTGGTTGGAGTGCATGCCACATATGCAGTGGACCCGGGTTCAAATTTCGGGCGGAGGAAGTTACTGCAAGCCACAACCCCCCCCTCTGTCCCACTTCCAATCTGTTCCCTGCAAAACACAGGTGTCCGTGCCTGAATTCCAGACAAAGGCAAAGAGCAGGCCGTAACACTTCACACAAACGTAACGGTGCAGAATTGATTGTCAAAACGTACCTTGATTATTAAGTGTTTTAGAAATCATTCACCTGCAGCCATTAGGATTTCTGTGGATGCACGATTTCTGACTTCCCCTGAAAGCGCTTGATACTGGCAGGGGCACCCCCCGTTACAACACACGTTGGGAGAAGAGGCTGATATTCACCCCCGGCGTGCACCGTCCCAAACGCAGGCGGTTGCCGCCTCCGTGAACAACGATCGAGGAACGGGGCTTAAGCCGCGGCGCGTTTGGACGGCGGCACGCCCCGACGCGCGCGCGGACTGCGAGGGCCCGTTCATCACTGCTTGCAGTTTTAATGATTATTAGGGCCCGAGCAGGGAACCTGCGAGGTCCCTATTGAAATTGTAATGATTATTATTAGGGCCCGAGCAGGGAACCTGCGAGGTCCCTATTGAAATTGTAATGATTATTCTTCTTTTTTTTTTCTTTGTCGAAAATGATCGCATTTTCACGCCTGAACATACCCCAAAACTCACCAAACTTGGATATAAGTCACACCTGGCGAAAAATTTTATAATTATTGTCGTCCTGAATTCCACCCTAGGTGCGCTGTTATTAAGGAAAACGCGTTTTGGCTAATAACTCCCATATACTTGTCGCACATTCAAAAACCTTACATCGACGCGTTCACTGAATTGTGCTGAATCTCGTGGTATAGGCCACGCCATTTCCGCCTCCGTTTTTTTCATCGCTACGTCGCAAAATGTCGAAAACCTACTTTTCGAACTCCTCCCAGGGGATTTCACGATTTGCACGAAACTTGGCACACCAGCATCTCTGACCTCTTGACAAAAAGTTATTAAAGGATTCTAATTAAAATAAATATTTTGAAGTTATTAATAACAAATTCCTGCAGATTGGCTCAAAACAGGAAGTGTTGGATATTTCCACAGTAGTCAGATAAAATGACATGAAACTCAGGATACTACTTCCCCATGAGCCCCTGAGGCCCTGTGCAAAATTTAGGCGATGACCACAAGTGGCGCTCTTTTAATTGATGTATTTTATATCTCCACAACGGTGCATCGGACATAAGACGAAACTTGGTACATTTATTGTCAGTGCCCTCCTGAGGACATCTGACAAAGGGTTACCGATCCACCACTAGGTGGCGCTCTGGCGTCACTTTAATTGTATAATTGGCCCTGTGCCCACACCATAACACTTATGGAAATGAAATTCATAGAGGTGCTATAGAATGGACCTGTGACGCACTCACCGAAAATGACCACCAGGTGCGCTATTTTCAACGCAAAAGACTTTTCACTCATAACTCCCACTTAATATGTTGCACATTATTAATCTTCATATCTATGTATTCCCTGAATTCATCTGAATTGTTTGTGTAGGCCACGCCCACTTTCGCGCTAATTTCCATTCGCAAATCGCGACAAATGAAAAACGTACTTTTTCGAACTCCTCCTAGAGAATTGACCAATTTGCACCAAACTTGCATGTAGCATCTGTAGACCCTCCTGACACACAAAAGTTATCAAAGAATTT
>NW_022045188.1:25000-40526 GCF_900880675.1 Sparus aurata | reverse complement strand
CACACACACACACACACACACACACACACACACACACACACACACACACACACACACACACAACACACAACACACCACACACCACACACACACACACACACACACTTACGTACGCACATTTACATCCTCAAACATTAAAAACAGATGTGTGAGTGATTTAATACGACACTCAGCCAGGAACTGATCAGCTCGTTTTTTCAATTATTTAACTAACAAACAGAAATCATCCAAATCTGACGTCTGAGAAACTGAAACCAACAAATGGTTCTGCTTTAAAAAGCTGTCGCAGCTCTACAAAACACCAGTCAGCTGATATCCGACGTCTTTGTTCTAAATATGAGTCAAACCGCTGAAAACACTGGATCCTACATTTCCCATAATGCACCTCCTATCTAATCAAGTTCAGAAATGTTTCTGTGAAAACGTCATTTTCTCCCAACTTGTTTTGATTGATTTTCTTGTTGTTTTCATGTGTGTGGAGGAGAGAAGAGAAATCTTTTATTTTTGATTTAAGGATCTTAATTAGATCCAATCGCAAATAATCATAATCACAACAGAGAGAAAATCATTTGACTTTAATCAGACTTTAAATCCTGAATTTCTGCAGTGTCCCTCTGGGCTTCCGTACTTCACAGACCTCCTCCAGAGCTGCAGAAACACAGACACTCAGATTTTATTAACTGCTGTTTGCTTTGAGCTCTCAGTCGTAATTAAAGGCAACAACTGGTTTTCTTCTGCCACACGACGGCGTTCAGAGTCTCTGAGGACTCACAGCAGCAGTCGGAGGGACGCGTCCTCCTCCTTCATCCCCGGCGGACATTAAGCCTCTGCAGACTGTGACTATCAGCCTGACCTTCATGTGTTCACTGCGTGCACTGCTCCTTTAACCGGGAGTAAACACTCTTTATGTTCCTGAGTCTCAACTGCACACGCCTGCAGCCACAAACCACCCAGCATGCATCTGTTTACATTATCACCCCATACTGCCGCCAGGGTGGCCTGAGAACACACACACACACACACACACACACACACACACACACAGCCTCCTGCAGGCTGCAGGGACGCTGCTCTGTATCTGACCTCTGACCTCTGACCTCCCTGCAGCCTCCGCCTGCAGGCAGCACCGATGATGCGTCACGAGTCCACACAGCAGCAGCAGCAGCAGCGAGACTGTAAAGGATATGAGTGGACCAGGATCTTGATGGCGATTCTGCGGATGGGGTGGAAAGGGCTGAAGATGTAGAGAGCGGATGTGGCACTGAAACGGAAGATGGCCTTCCCTTTGTTCAGGACTATGAAGGTCTGTGAGGGAGACAGAGACACAAGAACACAGTTAACATGTGGAGGAAGGAGAAGAAGAAGAAGAAGACTCTTTCAACTGATCTAACCTCATCATCACCAGACTCCCTTAACAAAAGTGTCAGTTTAGTGAGTTGTTGAGTTGGAGACACTTTATAAACTCTGTGAAACTCTGTCTCTGACTCATTCTGCATTATTTGGACCTTCTTGTTCATTCAGCAAATGTTCTACATGAACTTCTTTCTGTCTTTCAGTAGAAACATGGAGTCCGTGTGTCTCACTGATGTGTATTTACATATAGAGCAGGAAGTGACATCACATCAGGCGTCACCTGAGACACATGTTAATGTCAGGTGTGAACTGACGGGAGTAAAGCTGTCCGCTTGTGATCGGATCAGTCAGGACAAATGTTGGTACCACAGCCTCTTACACACACACACACACACACACACACACACACACACACCCTGCACACACCTGCACACACACACACACACACACACACACACACACACACACACACAGTCACCTCTCCTCTGGTCTTCAGTGAAGTAGGCTACCGAAGAGTCAATTTATCTTCCAGGGCTTCTCCAAAAGCAGATAGGGTGTTTCTATAAACCTTCACCTACACACACACACACACACACACACACACACCACACACACACACACACACACACACACACCTACCCTCTTGTCTTGAAGTAGTACGGGTCGATGTCTTCCAGGGGAACGCCCACCAGATGAGACGGGATGTCGGCGAAGATTCGCGGCAGCTGTTTTCCTGCCTCCAGGTCGGGCCGGGGCCGGGGGAGCACCACGTCGCCCAGGTCCTGGCACGCACGCACACACACACAAAACAAGAAACACACACACACAACACCACACAAACACACCACACCATCAACACATCTGGAACACAGCTCACATCTGCCTGCTGGAGCTGCCTCACATCTTTTCATTTTTTTCTGGTTTTAACCTCCAGCAGCTCATCGTCTGCTTCCTGTTTCATTTGGTCTGAACGGTAATAATGCTACCTGGTTGTGTGTTTTTGTGTGTACCTCCTGGTATTGTTTGTTGCGTCGGGCCTCCTCCGACGTGATGCGCTGCTCGATGGCCGCCAGGGAGTCCGGCGTGAAGCGCTGAAAGCTCTCTGGTCCCATTGGAAACACACAGCCAGCCATCTTCTCATCCTGATCCTGCTGCTGACTGGCCCAGTATACCAGCTGCACAGAGACGAGGGGATCAATACACGTCAGCATCAATTCATAATTCAGATTCAGATTCAGATAGCAACATACTCATGTTCAACACGCAGCGAGCCTTGTTGTGCGTTTTGGTTTCCTTCAGTGTGTTTCAGGTTCTCGTGCATTTAACAGAAAACGCTGCTCCTGAACGCCACGTCAGTAGTGCCTCCTTTAATTCTGTGACTTTGTGACATCACTATGTCACAATGTTGAAGTGAAGCTCAAAAACACGACAGAGGTGACACAGTGAGCGGTGGCTCAACAACAGAGAGAGTTGGACAGGTGATGTCACATGATGCTGAAACATGCTTGACTGAAGTAAACGTCGGGTAAGAAACTTTTACTAAAGTCATGTAATGTATCGTTTTTTTGCTCCTCCTTGTTCCTCAAACACATGTAACAGCTGTAAACATGAAGTTCAAATGCAAAACAACTTCTTTTTGGCGTCCATGTTGCTCCCACATTTCAACACATCGCACAAGAACACACCAAAGTTGGAGGAGGAGCATCGGAGGAGCACCTGAATGCAACACGACCCTCTGAGGATGTCCTCACCTGTGGATTTGTTATGTTTTTGGATCATTCCACAACTTTTTTCTAGGTCGAAACAAGTTGCTGATCATCTGTTGTGTTTGTACTGTTGTCTTTGTGAAGCTTGAGACAGAGAGGACTCATGTATACAGTCAGGTTATTATGGGATGTCCAGGTAATGAAGTGCAGGTCAACGACAGCGCCTCATTACCACGTGGAAACAGGGCGAGCGAGTATTGAGTTACACTGAGAAAGAGAGAGAGAGAGATTGACTACAGGATTACACACAGAGAGAGACGAGAGTTCAGAGAGAGCAAGACCGACAAAGTGTGAGGTGTGTGTGTGTGTGTGTGTGTGTGTGTGTGTGTGTGTGTGTGTGTGTGTGTGTGTGTGTGTGTGTGGCGTGTGTGTGTGTGTGTGTGTCCAGACCATCTGCCTTGGCTCCTAATTGAATGATTAGACAGGCCTCGTTTTTCAACCCTTCATGCATTTATTCTTCACAGCTCCCAAATCTGATTTCTAAAGTGTGTGTGTGTGTGTCACCATCAAAGGAAAATGGAGCTCTGTTTTCCATTCTTATCAAAAGCTGTCATCCACTCAGTCTCTCTCACACACACACACACACACACACACCCCGTATGTCAAGTACAGTAGGTTCTGATGAGCGGCTCAGTTCTGGTTTCCATTCTGTTCCAACAGTCGGTCACGTACACACTCATCAGTACGTCTACCATCAGTGACATGAAGCACACCTGAAGGTGTCAGACAGATCTGTGACCTCAGATACAACAAATCTACCTCAACGTCTTTCACAATGTTTATAAAGCTTTACGCTACACAACAACTCTTTAAATTAGCTGTTTTGTTAAGGGAGTCTGGTGATGTTGTGGATGACAGTTGATCAGTCCATCACAGAGACACACAGACTCCATGTTTCTACTCAAAGACAGAAAGAAGTTCATGTAGAACATTTGCTGAATGAACAAGAAGGTCCAAATAATGCAGAATGAGTCAGAGACAGAGTTTCACAGAGTTTATAAAGTGTCTCCAACTCAACAACTCACTAAACTGACACATTTGTTAAGGGAGTCTGGGGACTTTCTCCACGGGGACAAAGAAGGAGCCTATATTGTTACTGTTTAGTGTCTTTGTAACATGTGACATGTTTAGATCAATAACATGTTTCTTCTTTCATAAATGGAGTGTAAATGGTGAAATCAGTGTAAACAGTGTGTTCAAACAGCTGATCAATGTTGGCAGGTAAGACTTTTAGCACTTTAGACACAGAAGCAGACAGGCTGGTACAGACATGCTGCCACAAACTGACACTTTTTACAAGGAGACAAACAACTTCAGCTGAAAGATTTAATGCTGAATTTACAACAAGGACACAATGACTTACAATCTGTCACACACAGTTTCACAATGTTTATAAAGCTTTACGCTACACAACAACTCCTTAAATTAGCTGTTTTGTTAAGGGAGTCTGGTGATGTTATGGATGACAGTTGGCTTCATGTATCAAATTTAATGCCGAATTTAGAAGGAGGACAAAATGATTTAGGATCTGTCAGAGATTTTGTTTCATAATGTTTCTAAAGTTTGTTTTAACTCAACAACTCTTAAAATCACCACATTTGTTAATGGAGTCTGGTGATGATGTGTTACTGGTTCAGTTGTTCAGCAGAATGCTGCAACTCTGTTTTACTGTGAAGCTCCAGAACTGTTCTGTGAACTACGACACTCTGAGGAGATCCTTCAAAAAGTCCGTCTCACTCACAGATATCAGAAAAAACACGCAGCATTTGAACAGGTCACACAGATTCCAGGAACCTCTGACGGAGCTGCACAGAGTCGATCCAGTTTAACATTTCTGCTACAGAAATTAGAGGCTGTGATGTTTTTCTGTCGTGTTTCCTGCTTTCATCGCTCGTCTCTTTCTTCTCACGTCCTCCGTCTTCTCCTTCACGTCTGCAAATCTTCTTTAATTCTCTTTCCTGACCTCATTCTGTAACTTTCAGACTCCTTCCATTCATCCCGTCCTCTCCTACCAGTCCTGCACCGCCTCTCCTTTAGCTGCAGGCCGGACGACAGCAGCTGCTGCGAACATCAAATTACCAAACAGACACTTTCATATGAGCTCGCCCTCAGAAGCGTCCAGTGTTTCTCCTGATTTCAGCAACTTTAATGATGTTTCTCTGTGTTTTCTGTCTCATTGTGTCTTTGTGTTGTTGTTCGCTAATTGTTACTCTGTGTTATGGCCTCAAACTGCGACCAGACCTTCAGGTTTAAATAAAGACGGAACATGACTGGCCTCATTTTGTGTTGCATTCAAATGCGTGTGGATTACAACATGCTGAACATCCAGAACAAAAAGATCAGAACTATTTATCAACAGACTGTCACAGAACTGATCCTCGTCCGACTCATTTCACTTTCATCACACCCGGCTTCCATCTTTGTTTAGGACGCAGGTTTCCTCCTCGTGTAGCAGTCAGCTGCCTTGCTCAAGGGGGAAAACTTAAAGTTGAATTCACGCACAGCTTGACGCTGGTGGGACGAGGGACAACAACAGACCGGAGTTAACGACAGACACCGACAGTGAAGAGGAGATGTTACGAAACACTGAGAGAGAAAGAAAGAGAGAGGCGGGATTCATTTCTGGGTCACAACACAAAACGTAGACGACCCGACAACCAAGCAGCCATCACCCTCAGGAAGGACACACACACACACACACGGACACACACACTGTGTGTCCGTGTGTGTGTGTGTGTGTGTGTGTGTCTATAAACCTGCAGCCATATAACACTTCATACCAATTTCCCTTCATTTTTCCTGCAGTCAGTTTCGGGCTTCCACCAGCGACCGTCCCGTAATATAAACATGAATGTGTCGCCTATTAAACATGCACCTTTATTAACCAACATAAAACATGTGCTGCACACACACACACACACACACACACACACACACACACACACACACGTCTGATGCATAAACATGTCACACTCTTGAAGCCCGGCCGACCGAGCAGCCGACATGTGATGCAAGTTTTCGCTCACGTCTTATTTTATTTGTAATTAGGTCCCTGAATGCAACTTGCGGATGTCGGAGAGACCTTAAACACACCGCCAACACCAAATCATCCGCCATGTTTCTGCTCACAGCTGCGTTACCATACGACTCGATGGACTCGACGTCTGATCAATGAAGCTGATCGGTACCGTGAGACTCAGTTTGGACTGTTGCTCATCTCGTCCTGTCATAACAAGTTGTTGTTGAACACCAGCTGAAGAGATTTACACATCGTGTTCTCCAACATAAATCTATCATTAAATGTCCCACAGTCTCTGGTTGCTGTGCTGTACTTCACCATGTTGTTATTATCTAAATGTCACCAGAATGCAGGAACACAGTGTTTAACAAAGTTCAGCCTCTCGTTGTCTTCATGTGTGAAGGAAAAGACAACAATTCAGGCTGCGAGTGACGAATCAAAATGTAAATGAACATCATGCTGTCAGGGAGGAGGTTCATCGAGTGTGGTCAGGTTTTTATGAATTAAGTATCATGTTGTTAAACGTACGTAAGGACACAGTGTTGTTATTCACATGTGTGAGAATCTCTAACATTTTATTAAAAAACAGCCTCTGAAAAAGCCGGAAACAAAAGGATCAGAGTCTGGATGACAAAGTGCTTCGACAGTCAAGCAAAAAGAGGAAACGATGAAGATGATGTTAGAAAGCCAACATGAGGGACAACCCTTAACCCTAAACAGGTCAAAGGAATAAAGTGATAAGACAGACAAAATCACAGAAACAGAAAGAGAGAAAAAGTAAAGATAGAAATGAATAAGAGAATAAAATCAATAGAGGACGATCAGAAGACGACGTCACATCAGAGGAGTGAAGAACAGACGCGCTCGACTCTGTTGTGACTGAAACACAATAAACTCTGAGTGTTTCTGTGACTCCAGCAGCTACTGAAGAGGTGACTGTGACAACGTGTTGGATCAGAACCAGAACCAGAACCAACGACAAGTTAGAATATCAAGAAATCTGCACCTGTGCTTCTCTCACACACGTCTGATTCTGATTGGTCGGATGACGTCACATTGTGTTGCAGCAAAACCAGAACGTGGACACTTGCAACGCGGGCTCGGCCATAACTTCTGCACATTCCTGACCTGAAGGGCGACAGCTCATCGTCATGGTAACGCGATGTTAAACATACCATAATAAGCGACGCGTGGTCGAGAAGCCGCGCCGTGTTTTTATAAAAACAACAGAATCTCCCTTCAGTGAGCCGAAGCAGCGTCTGCTCCTCACCCCCATTTTCTCCAGGCATCCATCAGCCCTGCCTCTCCTGTGTGGTGTGTGTGTGTGTGTGTGTGTGTGTGTGTGTGTGTGTTTGTGCATGTGTGTGTGTGTTGTGTGTGTGTGTGTGGTGTGTGTGTGTTTGTGTGTGTGTGTGTGTGTGTGTGTGTGTGTGTGTGCATGTGTGTTTGTGTGTGTTGTGTGTTTGTGTGTGTGTGTGTGTGTGGCCATGCGCTTGGCGTAGGTGCATGCATATTCTGTGCTCCTTTATTTCCATACCATTTCAGCTATTCATCAGATACAGTGTGTGTGTGTGTGTGTGTGTGTGTGTGTGTGTGTGTGTGTGTGTGTGTGAGTGTGTGTGTGTGTGTGTGTGTGTGTGAGCAGAATGGCCGTACGCTTGGCTTGCTCTTTTCTCCTCCGAGCGTTTCTCCCAACCTCTGGCAGCCTACAAACTCTCTCTCTCTGCTGCATCATCAGCCATGTTTCCACATCCACTCTGAAATAAAGTCAAAACTACTGAAATCTATTTTAAAAAATTCAAATCCTGGGGGAAAAAAAGAAATGCATTTTTAACAGTTATGTCTCACAAATTGTAAATATTCAGATGGTGTCCTCTGGTTTGTTGAGTCAGCGGCTGAGACTCGTTCTTGTGTTTCATTTGGAAAATACAGAAGATCGTTAACGGCTCGACTGTTCTAATGAAGATCTACGTCAGGATCAGAGAGCAGACGGACGACAGGTGACCACGTGGAGGAAAACAAACAGACCTGTGTTTCTATATTCGATCGCGGCTTCTTTCGCTCGCTCGCTCGCTCGCTCTCAGTTGTGTCAGTTTGTATCCGTCACAATCTCAACAGTGGAGCAGAGAGAACTCCTTTAGTTTGTCATCAGGTGGAAGTCTTCTCACGTTAGGAAACCTCCCAGTGACTTTTACAGCTGTTTAAAATCTGAAAATTATCAAACACCTCCAGTTGAAACGCTCCAAACCTACTAAGAACTTAAACTAAAACCAGATGGAAAAAAGAGATTTCGGACGGAACAAGAAGCACATTTTAGAGGCGGTGTAAGTGAATATGAAGTCAAATTAAAGATGTAAGAGGACACAAACAAAAGCAAAGTCGCCTACAGCAGCTCGACGTCAGATCAGATTTCAAACCTCTATATGTCGTCTGATCAGTTAAGAAAACTTCACAGTGATTAAAACAATAAATATGTCCATTATTGATAACCACCAATCAGGAGCAGCAAGGAGACGAAGACAGAAGAGGTGAGAAATTCCCCCAGACTCCCTTTAAAAATCACTGAATTTAGTGAGTTGTTGAGTTGGAGACACTTTATAAACTCTGTGAAACTCTGTCTGACTCATTCTGCATTATTTGGACCTTCTTGTAAATTTGGCAAATGTTCTACATGAAATTCTTTGTTTCTTTGTGTAAAAAACATTGGGCCTCATTCACCAATATCTTCTTAAGAATCTCCTTAGATTCTTTCTTAAGAGGTTCCTTAAGAAAACCCTACGTCAGATTCACCAACTCGTTCGTAAGCCTCAGAATTGTTCGCAGCTGTGTTCTTACATTGATGAAAGCCGCAGGAGCAACATATATGCCATTGTTTTGCGGGCCTTGGATGGAGAAATGCTGCGTATAAATAGGGTTGGGGGGGTTACTAATTGATGGCATGTTTCCAATTTACTTGATTTATCTTAAATCATTGGCACATTTAATTTATTTTAGAATTTAAATTCTTTGTTACCAAAAATATGAAATAAATAAATAAATGAATAAATATGACAGAATTATCACTGTAATATTGCATTTTATTGAACTACACAAGAGAAGAAAACACAACCATGCCAACATTTCGGCACTGAAATGTGCGTAAGAGTACTCCTGAGTGTTCGTAGGATGCCACAATCTTCGTAAAATCTTCGTAAGTGGGACTTAAGAACAAATTTGTTGGTAAGAACGGTTCATGAATGAGGCCCATTGTGTCTGTTTGTTCGAGTGATGTTTAAGTGAGAAAACGTATCGTTGTATTGTTGTATCGTGCATGGCTATAAATCTGTGTTTTTTTGATTGGAGTAAAGCTGCTGTACAATCTGAGCCAGCAGCAACCACGACCGCTCGAAACGATGCTTGTATCGTTCAGCCCCGTCAGTTCCTTTAGTCCCCTCGTCTGTGCCAAGACGTTGTAATAACGCTCATTACTCGCCTCGACTTCATCTTGTGATCGCTGTTGACTTCTGTTTCGTGGTGAAACATAAATCTAAACAATTTTAAAAGATCCTCACTGGTGAGAAGTAGGTTGCAGATGGTGGAGGGGAGGAGAAAGAGGAGGGTTGTGTGGTTAATCGCAGGTCTGTTTGTGATTTAAGTCGACTTAATTTAATTCAAACACGTTGGTCAACCGCCCAGACCTCCAGACTTTCTGCTTTGTTACATAAAGGGCACGCCACCAGTCGCAGCGCTGGACGTTGGTCCAGGATATAAATCATCCAACGTGGGCGTAGAGTGGATTATTCATGCACAGCGTTCTCCAACCTTGACTTGCAGGTTGAATCCAGTTTGAACTCTTTTTATGGTCACTATTGTTTCCCTCCATACGAAGCAGAAGGCGGTGAAGGGGAGCCGCTCTGAGCAGGTGTGGCATCACTCAGGACCAATCCCATCAGCCCTTTCTGCTCCGCTCTAAAAGCAGAGTGTCCTGTCAGAGCGCGGTGATGGAGAGCGAAAACTCTTACAGAAATACTCTCCTCAGAGGACGCCGCTGTCCAGAAGCAGCAGCAGTGAATATGCAGCACCTTCAATTCAATTAGCCTGAGAGGAGAAAACACATTTTGTCACCGCGCTGCTGCTGCTGCTGCTGCTGCTGTTAAAGGAGCGAAGCTGCTGCCGTTAAGGAGCGAAGCTGCTGCCCAGCGCCGGAGAATGATTCACTGATATCAGGCCGAGAGCCAAGCTGAGCTGGCAGAGGACCACAGGGACCGTTTGGCTCCAGGATGGAGTTGGGGGGGCAGTGGTGAGGAGGGGGGGTGACCCTGACATGCAGCCGCCTCCATGCGTCATGGTGAAGCTCCATGTTGGATGACAAACGTTCACACCTCCACAGACACGTAGAATCCCACCTTTGAGAAGCTCGTAATGAGTCCGTCCATCAGCGCGGTGTTGATTCAGCTGATGTCTGACACCGGAGCGTGTCA
The DNA here is from genome assembly GCF_900880675.1 of Sparus aurata. NCBI lineage: Eukaryota > Metazoa > Chordata > Actinopteri > Spariformes > Sparidae > Sparus > Sparus aurata. The sequence continues at coordinate 29,928 of NW_022045188.1, read as the reverse complement.
CCGCTGCTCGTTGTGTTTCTACCCTAAACACGTCAACGAGGTCCATACATCTGTGGTTTTTGATTGGAGTGAAGCTGCTGTACGATCTGAGCCATCAACAACCACGGCCGCTCGAATCGATGCATCCACAGAAACACAGCGAGCAGACAGAGTTTGTTTACAGTTAATTACTGTAAAAAACACATATATTACAACCTGTTTGCAGTTATTTCCTTTATAAATATCAACTATAATATAAACTTTTTTTTTAATTAACTGTAAATCGAATTACGGTTCATTTCATAATGAACACAGTGCAACTATATTAGATATATTACGGTATTTTCCCTAGATTTGATATATTTACTGCCAGGTTGTGTGTTTTCTACATCTGGTGACAGTGAAACTAAAGTTTAGTCCCGTTTCTTGATTTAAAGTAATTAAAAGTATCTACCACAGATATTTTGTGGCGTTCTACAGCTGCGATTTGACAGTTTTTTACTGTAACATTATAGTCTGTTTCCACTAACCCCAGAACAAATGTTGTAAAGCACAGAAACTTTCTTTAGGTTGAGTTCTCAGTTGTTGTGATGTCACTGTTCTTATAGTTCGTTCGGGTTAAGACATAAAAACATTGGTCAGGGTTAGAGGAATATGTTTTGGTGAACATGTTCTCTCTCCCGGCTCGTCAGTAAGACTTCTGGTCGCCTTAAAGCTTCAGAAAAGGCGACAACTGACATCTGGTGCGTCTGCATGGACTTTCAAAATAAAGGTTTGGGGCAGCGGTGGCTCGGAGGATAGAGAAGTCAACTTCCTCAGCCTCCCCCTCTCCCTTCATTCCCACCACTGAGGTGCCCTTGAGCAAGGCCTTTAACCCACAGCGCTCCAGTGGAGCTGCTCTGTGATATTATTGATGTTTTCTGGTTGTTTTTTAAAACAAGTTATTACAGCTAACGAGGCTGCAATCCACCAACTTGCTGCCATTTTTGTGGCATCAAAACAGGTTATTTTTCACGGGGAGTTGCACCATCTCCATCTGTGGTCGTGAACTGCTCCTTTAAAGAGCATGATGTCAGATTCATAATTTCAGGAGTTAAACTGCTCTCTGATCAGTGTCGCTGTGTAAACGCTGTATTTTCCGAATGAAACCATCTTAGAAAGAGTCATTAATGATTTCATGTGATCTGACGGCAGCGGAGACAAAACAAACGAGTCGTTTAGTCTTTTAAAGCCTCTTAAATAGTCTCGAATCTGTCGCTGTGTAAATGGGTCATTATATAAACTCACAGCACTTCCTGCTGTTTGTGGAGAGGACTTTGTGATCGTGGAGGTTTGTAACAAGGCTCTGGTCTCTCTTCTATTCTTCCTTTCAGACAGTTTGGCCCTAAATTGGCTTCCTGCGTCCCGGCCCGTCAGAGGGAGTTGGATCAGTCTGCTGCTGAAGGTGCTTTTCTGTTTCTCGGCGGGGTTGACTGATTGTCCCTGACTGCCAGTAGTCGGTTCATTGTGCTTTGTTGTTGCTCAGGCTGCAGACAGTCCAGGCCCACTCCTCACGCTGAGCCAACCTGACTCATTAGCTCAGCGAGTCCTCTGGCATCGCCCGCTCTGACGCCACTGACTTCACCTCAAAGTCCTCTGCTGGCCGGCGTGGAGCTCTCTACATGTTAACATCAAGTCCGTCCTGCTGTTTATGACCTGCTGCTGTCACACACAGTCCTACTTAACCTCCTGCCAAATACTCAAACCAGGTTTAGTGAATCTCACAGTGGAAGAAGACAGGAAGTAGGATTTATAAATGCAGGTATGTGGACTTAATTCATTCTGTGTGTGTTGATCCGGGTCACGAGTCTCCAAATCCACAATTAAATTTGACTTTCGATCGCTGATGGTTGTGTGTTGTTTCACTTTTATGTCCTCAGAAACTGTCATTTATATTTTCAAACTTCTTTAAAAAGAGTATTTCACCCTTATCTAACTCTCTTCTGCAGGTTTAGACAAGTACAAATAATATTTTGGGAGTTCAGCAACAAACAGCGGCATGCAGAGATTCAACAATGAACAACAAAAGATAGTTTACAAAAGTTCAGTTTCTCAAATCTTTGCAGAGTGAGCCCTCGTCTCAAACTAATCAATAAAGGATCTTTGGCAATGTTATCAGTATTTCCTCCAGAGTGAGCCCTCCTCTCAACAGATCAATAAAGCAGGAGGTCCAAATGTGATTTTGATTGATGTTTAGTGCTGATTGATGATGTCACTGATCACACCTCACTGCTCATTCATTATTTTATGTTTCTTTTTCTTTCTTTCATTCTTTCCTTTATTTATTTTCTACTGTATTTCTTCCTTCCTTTTCTCATCCATTTCTTTTATCATTTCCTTCTTCCTTCCTTCTGTCCTTGCTTCATTTTATTCCTTCCCTTGGTTCCTGCTTTCTTTGTTTATTCTTGCTTCCTCCTTTGTTTGGTTTCCGTTTAATTCCCTTTATTCTTTCCCTTGTTTCCTTTATCACCTTTTCTATTTCCTTTCATCTCATCTTTCTCTCCTGATTCCTTATTGTTTCCTTCTTCCTTCCTAAATGTGTCCTTAATGATTCCTTCCTCTCCTCTCCTCTCCTTCCTCTCCTTCCTTGCTTCCTCTGCTGTTAAACCCAGGTTATGTTCAGTTCAGCTGAGCCCGGTTTGGTTGACGACTTCCACACATTTTGCTTTTGGCAGATAAACAGCTGGTTCAGGTTAGAGACGGATCAGCACCGCTTAATTAATAAGGTGAAAACACTGAGAGGATTCGTGCTGAACGCTCGTCCACCATGTCGACTTCTACACTCTCAGTTTCCTCCTCGCTTCAGAAAGGACTCGATAAACACAGCTCGAAAACCAGGAGCAGAATCGTCCCGAAACAGAACAGAAACCCAAAAAATACTGAACAGACTCTGAACTACCAACAGAACCGCCCACTGTAAATGTTCTGATCATCAGTGTGTGTGTGTGTGTGAAGGAAGGAAGTGTGTGTTAATATCCACAGCCAACACACTCACTGAGACACTGGAGACAGTTAATATGATCACACACACACACACACACACACACACACACACACACACACACACAGGCTGGTATCAGTTCATGTTCTGGTCAAGGTCGTGTTGAAGATAAAGTGTTTTATAGACGTCGTCAAATCTCCATCAGACGTTACAGGAAGAGACTCGACCGTCCAAACCGACTGACAACCTTTAAAAAACATTCAGAACAAATTCATCCATTAAATCTGTTTCTGTCGTCGACACGTCTCAACTGTTTTTTTCATAAAAACACTGAAATCAAGAATCACACATGTTCGTTTTCAACAAGTTCAGGAGCAAAAATTAACCTCAAATGTTTTTATTCCTTCTTCCTTCCTTCCTGTTTCCTCTCTCTACTTCCTCCTTTCCTCGCTACATTTAACATCTTCTTCCATTCTCACTATCTTTGCTTCCTTGATATTTCCTCCTTCCTTCCATCCTGATTAGTTTATTATATCTTACTTCCTTGTTTCCTTTCTCATCATTCCTGTCTTCCATCTTTCCTCCCTTCCGTCTGTCCTGTTTCCTTTATCATTCCCTCCTTACATTACGTTCCTTTCTGTCACAAATTTCCACTTCCTTCCTTCCTCCTTCCATCTGTCCTCATTTGCTATATTGTTCTTACTTTCCTCTGACGCCTTTATCATTTCCTCCCTTCTTGTTTCCTGTTTGTCTTCCTTCCTTCCCTGATTGAATCCTCAAATATTCCTTCCTCACTTCCTTCTGTCCTCGTTTCCTTTACTGTTCTTTCCGTCCGTCGTTCTGCTCATACTTCCTTGTTTTGTCTTCCTTCTTTCTGTCCTTACTGTCTTCACCTGTCTTGCTTTTTTATCTATCCTCCGTATTCCTTCATTCTGGTCTTCCTCCTTTGCCTTCTTCCTTATTTCCTTCTTCCTCGCTTCCTGTGTTTTGTCTTCCTTCCTTCCTTCCTTCAGTCAGTCTCTATATTTCCTCCTCACACTGTCTGTGTGGACGTCGTGTCACCACATCAGTCATCTCGGCTTGTTTATCTTCTCCTCGTCGTTACATTTCGTCGCTGTATGTTTTATCACCTCGGCTGCAGGTTTGTTCTGTTTCTGATTCCATGAAAGTGAAAATAAAGGAAACATGCGTCAGGCTGCCAGCTGTCCATCCACTGACTCACCTCAAATAAACTCCTCTGAATTAGACACGTTACATTAAAATAACACGTACCATCCGTCACGTGGTCGTTTTCAGATCTGCCATCTTTTACTCAGTGACGGTCGCTGAGACACTTTAAAATATGTCGTCAACGAGCAACATTTTACACAAAACGTCTCACAGAATCAACAGCAGAGCTCTGAAACTGCAACGCTACGAATCCAAATGATCCGAACATCAGAACAAACACGATGAAGATGATGAAGTGTTGGTGATGAAGGCAGAGAGCCGATTCTCACACATCAGGAACATCAGATCACACCTGGATCCTCGTTCAGGTAAATCAACACAAGTCAGACTGTGTTTCAGAAATTTCTATTACGTAGTTTTTAAATAAACGTTGTCAACGAGAGACGTGAAACTGTGAGAGTGTCAACAAACGTAGAGAGACGACCCGAGAACAACAGGATGAAACAAGAGATACACAGAAATAGAAAGCTATGTGTCCTTGTGTGTGTGTGTGTGTGTGTGTGTGTGTGTGTGTGTTTGATCTTGTTCATGTTCGATCGCAGCTAAAATTAAAAACTACGTCAGTGTGTAAATACTCTTTCTAAAATCTACTTTTTACTCAAAGTTTGAGCATCAAAATGAACTTAAAGTAGGTAGAAAAAGTAAAAGTACTTTATGCTGCAGAGTATCTTATTACACAGTTACATACATGTCATGATTAAATTGTTAATTATTGACGCAGTTATATGAACATTACTGT
>NW_022045188.1:0-20000 GCF_900880675.1 Sparus aurata | reverse complement strand
GTGTGTGTGTGTGTGTGTCCTCTCCCTCCAAACTCATATCGAGGTAATCTCCCAGAGTGGCCGGCTTTAAGCCTCGTCATCGCTCAGTCTCACACACACACACACCTTCCTTCATTAGGCATCAATATTCAGGTTCATTTTAATTTAGCACCAAAGGAGGTCAGACGAGCGAGCTCATCACCCTGTTATAGCTTCGTCACGCGTGCTAACACACACACACACACACACACACACACACAGACTCCATCCATTCTGCTCTACTTCTGCAGCAGATAGCGGAGGAGGCTGTAAATCGACCGCAGCCGTCACAGTCTGACTGACTGCTACGACAGGAGAGACGGAGACAAAACTGAAGGAGGGAAATGTTCAATCAGACCCGTTCAGAGCTTCAGGAACGTGTTGTTAACCACACCTCGTTTACTCCTGACCGACACTGTTGGTGACGCCAGCAGGTCAGACTGAAGAACCACCAGGAGACCCGGGCCTGTGTTGTTCCTGCAGACTGTGCCTGAGTACAGGACCTGAGTTAATGGACTTAGTTATACACATCCTGCTGTTCATTGACGAGAAAACATCTGCACACTGACTCAGAGCTGCAGCATTCTGCTAAACACCTGAAGTAGCTGCAGACTTGATTTAAACTGAAAAACCACCAAGACATAGATAAGAAAGCACTTCCTGTTAGCTCTACCTGTTAGCGCTACCTGTTAGCACTTCCTGTTAGCACTTCCTGTTAGCACTTCCTGTTAGCACTTCCTGTTAGCAGTGAGCCTGTGGATGTTCAGACTGGATCACTGTGAGACTGAAGGAAACTTAAAAACATGGTGATTCTCAATTCTCACAATTAAATCATGAACCTGAAGAGGAGCTCGTCTCTGTTGAGAGTTAGAGTCACTATCGCCATGACGACTCATCAAGCTATTGTTTTAATCAGTATCTCTCTCTTCTCTGAAGTACTTTAAACTAACTGATATGAAACGTCTCATGTATCTCGGTGAGTTAATCACGTTTTTCTGATCAGTTGTGGAGGAAGAAATCGTTCAAACATCGAGTGAGAAAAATCAAATCCTGCAGAACGATTCTGAAGAGAGAAACGACAACATGAAGAGGTAACGACGGACAGAACCACAGAAGAAGAGACACGAGACAGAGAGAGGTGGAGCTGTGTGTGTGTGTGTGTGTGTGTGTGTGTGTGTGTGTTCTCTTCTACTCTCGTCACAAACCTGGCGTGACGCTGATCAGTTTAATAGGCTTTCTATTGATTCTGCCTGCCTGACACACACACACCCACACGCACACACACACCCACACGCACACACACACCCACACACACACACACACACCCACACGCACACACACACACACACACACACACACACACACACACACACTCACACTCACACTCACACTCACACTGCGACCCAGTTAGATTTATCCTGTTTGAGTCTCTCTCCTCCTCCACCTTGTCTCTTCAATTCTGTTATTCTTTCTTTCTCCGTGTGTGTGTGTGTGTGTGTGTGTGTGTGCATACGTGCGTGTGTGTGTGTGTGTGCGTGTGTGTGTGTGTGTGTGTGTGTCATGCTGTTCTCTTGTTCTTCTCACTGTCGTCCCTCGTGGCTGATTAAATCAGTTTCTATCAGGACAACACACACACACACTCTCCACTGCTTTTATTCAGATGTGTCTGTAAAGATTCAATCATCAATTTAAAGTTTAAACGTTCAGAGTTTTGACGTTCAGCAGCGTGTTTGAGATACGAGCAGCTGCAGATCTCCATCAAGCACTCACAGAACCAGAGTTACATCCAGTAACATCCAGCCGACCTGCCGACACAGTCCTGCAGAAGGTAAACGAGGCGCCACGATTTCTCTGTTACTGTCTGCAGGAAGCTTCACATCGTGGAGAACGTGACGACCCGAGTGGATTAACTCTGTTCCCTCAGACCGCTCTGTGAACAAAGGTCGGAGACGTCGAGACCAGGACGAGCTCCAGAACTAAAGCTCAAAGATGGATGTTTGCTTGCTGACTGTTTATTGAGCAGGTCAGCAGCAGCACGTCCTGATCTGCAGCTAACATCTACTGCATGAGGAACAGTATAGTAGAGTTAGATGGTGGGTTGATCGTCATGTTGCTTTTAGTGGAACTCACTGATTCATTTAGCTCGAGCTGCACGCTAACACTTAGCTTAGAGGCTACAGTGACGATTAGCTGTAACAAAGGTGTAAATCTGGTCTGAGATCAGGTGGCGATGCAGACGAGCTGTTTGGAGACTTCTGATGTTTTAAATCAAGTCTCAGCTGCTTCAGTTGTTCAACAGAACGCTGCAACTCTGTTTGACTGTGAAGCTCCAGAACTGTTCTGTGGACTGCAACGCTTCACCTGGACGGACGGAACAGGAAACACGTGACGACATGAGAGTCGCTCCACAGACGGAAGACTGATTATAGATCATGTGAAGATTTATTCATATCTATTCAAATAAACAGACGCTGCGCTCTGCTCGGCCCTCACACAGCCTCTCGCCTCGCTTACACTGTTTTCTTTCCTTCTGTGCAGACACACACACACACACACACACACACACACACACACACACACACACACACACACACACACACAAACACACACTCACTCTGTAGTGATACAAGGCCGTGTCAGCAGCCTGTAACAGAGCTGATGGATTATGTGCAGGACTCTGGAGTGTCTGACTGACTGTTTCCTGTCTGTTCAGGCTGCTGTTGAACCAGTAAACAGATGAAGCTGCACAGGAGCCCCAAGGACACTTTACAACACACACACACACACACACACACACACACACACACACACACACACACACACACACACACACACACACACACTCACTGTGGCCTTGTCTATCACATGGCGGTCTGCTATCGATCTCTTTCTCTCTCAGTTCATCATCTCTGATCATCCACAGTCGTTTTCTGAAGTGAGATTCAACATCAACACACACACACACACACGCACACACACACACACACACAGCTGACAAACTGATCATCAGATCAGAAACATCCCTCGCTGACAGAGACACATCGTATGGACACAAACACGTGTTGTTCTGCTGCCCGGTCGCCACAATTAACAGTTGGCAGTTAACGAACCAGGTGATCGTTTGTCCTTCATGTTCAGATTACAGGTGTTTTATTTTCCCTGCATGTCTGGAGTTGGAGCGGATGTAGGCGACCTGACTCCTGAGCCACCCGACAAGCATTTCACAATTTGTAATCGTCAAACCACCGGATACTTTCTACGGGCGACCTCGGGACGTTTCCCAGCGTGTTTGTGGCGACAAATTCAGTTTATTTAACACTTACCATGTTTTTTTCCAAATCCTAACTAGACCGTTAATACACATCTGTCATAACATAACAGGAAGTTTAACCTAAAGAAGTTTCAGCGTGTTTCAGCGTGTGTGTGTGTGTGTGTGTGTGTGTGTGCCGGTCAGCTGGTTAGCAAGTTAGCTCGCTGCTTCAATCAATAAATGCTAATGTTTTTCCAGCAGCTTATTCTGGTCCTGAGGGACAGCGAGCGAGCTTAACCCTGAGGACCCTCCACCGACCTGGGATCGACCCCGTGACTCCACCCCCTCACCCCCAACACACACACACACACACACACACACACACACACACACACACACACACACACACACACACACACAGCTGAAGGCTGTTAATCACCGCCAACAAGGACAGAGAGACGTGCGGTGACAAGCCAGCAGTATTTATTTTCTCCACATTGTGTTTGTGTGTTCGTTCACGTCTTTGTTGGTGAAACGCTGCGACACAAAGACGAGCAGCGTCGCTCTGATTGTCTCGTGTTGGTCTGAATTTCATTTTGCTGATTTACTTTATGTCGAATCACTTTCACGTGAAAATATAAATGAAGGAAAAACAGAAACGGATTTAAATTCTGTCCAATTTTCCTCCAGTTTTCTGTCTGCTGTTTTATTCCTGCAGTCATGTTTTTTCAATTTGGTGCTCAGGTCTCCAGGGTCACACACACACACACACACACACACACACACACACACACACACGCACACACGCAAACACACACACACACACACACACACACACACACACACACACACACACACACACACACACACGTCTCTTCGTGTTACCTCCTCCCTGCTGAAGCTCCAGAGACGCTGCTGTTAATTCTTTATTTTGTTGCTGTTTTTATTTTTAATCTGACTCGCAGACCGCAGCAGGAAGTGATGTCATCTTCACTTCATTGCGCCGTCGACAGCCGAAGGTTTCCCTCGGCGACAGCGACGACACCAGAACACAGACTGGGTTCAGACCAGGAGGCAGAACTGCAGTGTTCAAATACTGCCATGTTTAAACACTACAGTAAACTTAATGAAAGGATGCATTCAAAGACCTACTGCAGTAACAGTCCAGCAGGTCAGCTGTGAACAGAACCAGAACTGCAGTCTGAGCACAGCGGCCCGTCACTGATCCTGGAGCAGAACATTGTCTATCGGACCGTCCTCGGTGTCTCCCTGCCTTTCATGCAGTGCATGCTGGGATACGCTCCAGCCCACCTCCACCCTGAGCTTCTACAGGATGTTTTTCTACTGAGACACAATCAGCTGTTCGCAGGAGCTCCATCATGGCTGCCAGCCGGGTCGCTGACATCACCTGGAAGTCCTCTTTAGGACTCCAAATGACGGCTGGGGAGCCGCCAGAAAAGAAATGGATCGACCGCGGGCCAAAACCGGACCGGCAGCTTGGCGGGCGCCTGGCGGTCGTCTGAGTCTGAACGGGAGCCAACAGAGACAGCGGTCGTCTGCAGGGACGACAACAGGAGCCTGACAGCACCACAGGACGGATCCACAGCGTTACAGGAGAGACGCTCCACCAGCTCCACCTGCTCCACCAGCTCCACCAGCTCCACCAGCTCCACCAGCACCACCTGCTCCACCAGCACCACAGAACGGATCCACAGCGTTACAGGAGAGACGCTCCACCTGCTCCACCAGCTCCACCTGCTCCACCTGCTCCACCAACACCACAGAACGGATCCACAGCGTTACAGGAGAGACGCTCCACCTGCTCCACCTGCTCCACCTGCTCCACCAACACCACAGAACGGATCCACAGCGTTACAGGAGAGACGCTCCACCTGCTCCACCAGCTCCACCTGCTCCACCAACACCACAGGACGGATCCACAGCGTTACAGGAGAGACGCTCTGCCTGCTCCACCAGCTCCACCAGCTCCACCTGCACCACCAACACCACAGAACGGATCCACAGCGTTACAGGAGAGACGCTCCACCTGCTCCACCAGCTCCACCAGCTCCACCAACACCACAGAACGGATCCACAGCGTTACAGGAGAGACGCTCCGCCTGCTCCACCTGCACCACCTGCTCCACCAACACCACAGAACGGATCCACAGCGTTACAGGAGAGACGCTCCGCCTGCTCCACCTGCACCACCTGCTCCACCAACACCACAGAACGGATCCACAGCGTTACAGGAGAGACGCTCCGCCTGCTCCACCAGCACCACCAGCTCCGCCAACACCACAGAACGGATCCACAGCGTTACAGGAGAGACGCCCCACCTGCTCCACCAGCTCCACCAGCTCCACCTGCTCCACCAGCACCACCAGCTCCACCTGCTCCACCAACACCACAGAACGGATCCACAGCGTTACAGGAGAGACGCCCCACCTGCTCCACCAGCACCACCAGCACAACTCGCTCCACCAGCACCACCAGCACAACTCGCTCCACCAGCTCCACCAGCACCACCCGCTCCACCTGCTCCAGCACCACCAGCACCACCCGCTCCACCAGCACAACCAGCTCCACCAGCTCCACCAGCTCCACTCGCTCCAGCACCACCAGAACAACCAGCACCTCCAGCACCATACCTCAGAATAAAACGTCCCGTTGTTTTTATGAGCACATTTTCGTCAGGACTGTGATCACAGAGTTTATTGTTACAGCTTCTTCTGTTGCTCTTCCTGTTTCTGCTCTATATGATCAACATAAACACACTGATAACTGCTGAAGCAGAACAGAACCAACAGAACCAACAGAAAAGTCAAAGACCGGAGAGCAGGCACTGACGGAGAGAGAGGAGAGGAGATGGAGTCGGATATTTAATGACTTTCACAGCCTGAAGTCTGTGTTTTCTTTGTCTTTATAGCGCTAATGTAGATTTACAGACAGTGACGTGTTTTTAAAAGTGCAGCAGAGAGACCGAGAAGAGGAGGAAGACAAACGACAAGAGGAAACAAACTGTTTTCAGACGCATGTTCAAAGAAATGTGTCCAAGAATCCCTCGAAAAGTTTTACAAATAACTCGTAACTCGTAATAATAAAATAAACTCATCGAAATGTCACTGAAATAAAAGTTGCATTAAAACAGTCTGAAACTTCTCAACAAACTCTGGTCAAGTGTTTTTTCAAGCTTTGGAAAATAAATGAGGAGCAACATCCAGAAGTCTCTGTTGCATGAAATTAATTTCACTTTACTAAATCCTCCGCCCGCGCTTTGTGTTTGTGGACGGAAAATCCACTTTTACTATTTCATGTGTTTCAGATCTTTATGAAATGATTCATTTAGTTGGTTATGTGTAAAAACTCATTCACAGCAGGTTTGACTGCAGTGGGTTCAACACTCAGCGCCTCCACATCCAAACTAAAATCTAACACAAGCTCATGCAGATGAAGATGAAGAGAGAACAACACAATGAAGATATTTCTCTCATCACCTGATTTCTCCCTCCGGTGACTATATATGGATTTGGCCTCAGATGAAAAGAAATGTATTTAAATGTGAGGCGACTTTCAGAAACATGTCAGAGCCGAATGATCCGATCAAACTGGACAGCTCCATCAGTTCACACCTGCTCTGTATGCAGATACACCCGTCCATCACTGAGACACACAGACTCCATGTTTCTACTCAAAGACAGAAAGAAGTTCATGTAGAACATTTGCTGAATGAACAAGAAGGTCCAAATAATGCAGAATGAGTCAGAGACAGAGTTTCACAGAGTTTATAAAGTGTCTCCAACTCAACAACTCACTAAACTGACACATTTGTTAAGGGAGTCTGGGGACTTTCTCCACGGGGACAAAGAAGTAGCCTATATTGTTACTGTTTAGTGTCTTTGTAACATGTGACATGTTTAGATCAATAACATGTTTCTTCTTTCATAAATGGAGTGTAAATGGTGAAATCAGTGTAAACAGTGTGTTCAAACAGCTGATCAATGTTGGCAGGTAAGACTTTAGCACTTTAGACACAGAAGCAGACAGGCTGGTACAGACATGCTGCCACAAACTGACACTTTTTACAAGGAGACAAGCAACTTCAGCTGAAAGATTTAATGCTGAATTTACAACAAGGACACAATGAGTTACAATCTGTCACACACACAGTTTCATAATGTTTATAAAGCTTTACGCTACACAACAACTCCTTAAATTAGCTGTTTTGTTAAGGGAGTCTGGTGATGTTGTGGTTAATAGTCGGCTTCATGTATCAAATTTAATGCTGAATTTACAACAAGGACACAACGAGTTAGAATCTGTCACAGACACAGTTTCACTTCTTTATGAAGTTTGTTTTAACTCAACAACTCTTAAAATCACCACATTTGTTAATGGAGTCTGGTGATGTTGTGGTTCCTTCTCCTCTCCACTCTCTTCACAGCCCACTCATAGCCACACCTGAGGCCTGTACTGCGAAGGGGGCTCAACATAGCCAGGCTTTGTGCTCATGATGCAGCTCAACAAAGCCCCAAGTCCCCAAACAGAGTTAAACGGTACTGCGACGGTGGTTATCAACTTACTTTGCCAAGTCCGGTTCTCTGCTTTGTGCTCTGCGCGCGTACATGTAAAAGGGGGCGTTTAACGTCATATTATTCTACTTCCGTGCGAAAATGGATCGATCCCGGGCCACATATTTTACTCAAGATGAGCAGATTCTTATTATGCAGGACTATGAAGAATTCAAGGACACAATCACGGCAAAAAGTAACACTGTCGCCGCCAACAGAGCGAGGGAGGGCTGCTGGCAGAAAATTGCTGACCGTGTAAATGCGTAAGTTAACAATGATTAATATTAAGATAAATATTATATTAAGCCCTTAGTGTTTTAATTTCTGAAAGCTCAACATTGTGCAACTTTTACATATTCACCCTCATCCATTTAAAAAATAAATACACTGAAGCAACAACTATCTTTTTTCATTTTTGAATGATGTCTATATTGTTTTCACATTTGACTGATCTCAGTTATAGAATGCGCGTGTGTGTTTTATTGAAAGCGAGGCTGAGTGTGCGTAGGCTATAAATTTTCAGTGTTTTTTGTATTACTGTGTCGGGATGAACAAGCAGATGTAGCTACTGTCCCTGTACAATGACAATAAAGACCTTTTAGACAGTGAAAATAGCTCTAGCCTGTAAGATTTGTGTTTGGGCGTACACTGCCCGACAACGGGTGAAACATTGATCAGTTCATCAGTTTATTCATGGCCACATCAAAGAAATAATTCACTTTACTCATTATCTGTGACAAATAAATACTAGGTTGGCCTAATTAATATGTCATATTGCATTTTATTAAGATGTGGAAGCAGCAGTCGGACATGGCAGCAAGTTAGAGCCAAATACAAAAACATCATTCAAAGTGTAGCCAAGCTGCCCCATCATTTTGTCAGTGTGTGTTCTTGCTCAGATTTGCTGCATCACCAACTGAATGTAAGAAGGTTCCCGTGGCAAAAAAGACGAAGGGCTACACAAACAGTTTGCCCGACAGTGAGCACACAGCTTCTTCCAGTGGCATTCCTGCCACTCGGCTCAATAAGTGAGCAAATGTACCGTATTCCCTCGGCTGAAAATCTGTATCGCTCATAGAGAATTTCATCAGGAAATGCCAGCGGATCAGCGCGATCTCGAAGAAGCCGCTCACGTCGTAGTGCTACCCGAATTATTCTTGCTCCCAGGTCCACCAGGTTCTCAATGAATGGTGACGCCATCTCCGAATGAGTTACACAGTGAAACAGCGGCGCTTTTATAGCCGATTTTAAGCTGAAACTCTGAACGGGACCAGGTTATGAGCTAAGCATAAGTTACCATGGTGATCTAGCCGGGTTAAAAGAGAGCCACCTTCGTAGTTCAGGGAAGCCTGGCTTTAGACTCAACATACCTCGCTAACACACTAAACTGGCTTCGCAGTACAGCCCTCTGTACTTCGAGCTGTCCAGCTGTGATCAGATCACTCAGGTGAGATGTTTATACCTGGTCTGAACATTCGTGTTGAGCGATGGAGCGCGGACAGTGAGACAGAGTGATACAGAGGGAGCTTGAAGGACGTGAAAGTAAAAGACGCAGAAAAGCACAAAGATGGTAAATGAAGAGACAGGTGAGGACGGCGAGGCGGCGGGGAGAGAGGGAGACGGAGGTCGTTGACATGGCCGCCCGTCGTCAGAATAAATCACCAGCTGCAGAGTGTTTTAAAATGCCGGCCTGCTGCTGAGAGGAGAGCAGCGCTGATTTACTGCAACAAGCCTCGATTTTAATCATCAGCAGATCTGAGTCACATTTAATGTTTCAGCTGCCGACTGATGATGATGACGACGACTGGAAGCCCACAGAGACCAGCGCCGCTCGCTCCCCGCGCACCCAGACCACATTTCCCATCAGCCCTGCTGCTTCCCGCCTCACCTCTCATAAATATCATTTTATTATGATTCGTATTTGTTTACAAACAATCAGCTGCCTCCACGTACTCAGCCGGCCCAGAATGCATTGCATCTTGTCAGGCCGAAAATTTGAGCAGCACTCTTTAGTTTCATGTTCACGAGGTGTTTCATCTGTACGTCACCTCTGAGAACATCTCATTTAAGACTCGGAGATAAATATATTTTTATCCTCATTATTTCTCCCTAGCTGTTTCTAAAATCCCAACCGGACCTCCAGAACAAATGTTAGCTCAGTACGTTTCAGCAGAACCACAGATGGGTTCAATCTGAGCGTTTCTCTCCTGTTTTGCTGTCTTGAAGGTTCTGTTTGTCTCCCGTCACAGCTCGGTGCTGAAGCTCCGACTGGGTTCAGGAAACATCACAGTTCAGATTAAATTAGTCTCCATCTGCAGCGTGTGTTTGGCAGCCATGTTGTCTCGTGTTGCACACGTAGTCTTCATTATCGATCTTCACCCACAGTTTATTTTTGAACTGGTCTGTGGTCTACAGGGGGCGTGGTCTATATGGGCCATGGTTTATAGGGGGCGTGGTCTGTAGTGGGCGTGGCCTGTGAGGGGGAACAGATGGAGCAGGTGTGGGAGGTTGAACAGGTGGAGGAGGAGCAGGAGAGTCAACAGGAGGTCGAGTGACTTTGTGTGTCTGATAAATCATGAGACAGACGAACTGTCTCCAAGGTCGCAGAGTGTGTGTGTGTGTGTGTGTGTGCGTGTGTGTGTGTGTGTGTGTGTGTGTGTGCGTGTGTGTGTGTGTGTCCTCAGCGACAGTAAATCTGTCGTTTCACTGTAAATTCTGCGAGTTCAGAAAGTAAAAATGACACCAGATAAAATCCAGTCTGTTATTTGTTGTTTGCCTCTCTGCTCGTGTTACAGACGACAGACTTCCAGCTTCTGTCTGTTGTTGTTGTTGTTGTTGTTGTTGTTGTTGTTGTTGTTGTTGTTGAAACAGACGTAAACAGAACAACAACAAGGCGACCGCAGTGTGAGTCTGTGTTTGGTATTTCTAACTGTGACACCACTGGATGTTTTATCGACACCTGAGGATGATTTTAAGGTTTTGTAGCGATCAGAACTGACTTTTTCTTTTGTCTTTTCCTACAGGAAGTCGGATCATCTCAGGTCGTGTTTCTGCCAACAGAATAAGGTGTTTTTTTGGAGAACTTGGGACTTTTTTGACAACAAAACCAGATTTTTGTCGCGTGAATTCACCTCACATCAAGCCGTATTTTTTCATGTCACCTCGGCCGTCTCCAGTCGTGGACTTGGAGACCGAAACCAGATTATATTTGATGTGAAGTGGAAACATCTCCAGCTATTTGTTGGTTGACAGAACCTGGTGTTTTTAAGGGGGCCTGCAGCGTGTCTGTGATGTCCAAAACATTTATTTTAATCCAAACCAAGAAGTTTTCTAACCCTAACATACTGATGTAATATCACACGTTTGTTCTGATGAGTCTGAACCCGTCACATGACCAGATAATCAAATAAAATGAATAATATCCTGTAAAGAGTCTGTGATTGGACGGGCAGCTCTGGTTCTGAGGAGCAGCTGAGCCGGCAGCAGCCTGATCTCTTTAAGTTCAGCCCGTCTGATTTGGACCCGACAGGATTAAAGAGTGAAGTTACTGAAGTGACTGAACTTCATTTAAAGTGGAGAAAACCCCAAAGTCTCCGCTGTAATCAAAACAAACATGGTCGACTTCACCGCCGCCGCCGCTGCCGGCGCCACGCTCATCCCGAATTATTCACCAGGGCGCCCAGACCGAGGAAGGAGCCTGCAGGGCCCGCTGCTGATGGTGACACTGGTCGCTATGGTTCTGCTGTTGCTATGGTTACCGCTGAGAGTTCTGGTCCCAAAGCACAGGGTGGTGATCCTGACGTACAGGTGTGTGTGTGTGTGTGTGTGTGTGTGTGTGTGTGTGTGTGTGTGTGTGTGTGTGTTCTACATTTCAATGATTTTGTGATGATTGAGAAGCAGACACATCCACAGAGTGTGATTGATAACGCTGCCCTGCACCTCCGAGGCAATAAACTATAACATGCATACACACACACACAATCCAAAAACACACACACACACACACACACACAATCCAAAAACACACACACACACACACACAATCCAAAAACACACACACACGCACACAAACATACACACACTAATGAAAAGATGGAGGAATTTTCTGTCACCAGTCTCTCCTTCACTCCAGACAAACAGACTGTTACATATGTACAGACACACACACACACACACACACACACACACACCGGCCAATCGTCTCGCAGACGTGGAGGCATGTGGGCGACTGGAGGTGCGTTTGATTTACGCTCTCAGAAACTTCCACAACACCTCTCCATCACACCTGATGACATCACACCGTGACCCCTGACCTTTGACCTTCAGCCGGCGGCTGCTGGCAGCGTTGGAGGAGGAGACGTGAAATATTCTACTGGTGAGAGATGCTGATGATGTCACAGCTCACTCTCCGACCCAACATGCACTTGTGTTTTTGTGTTTTTGTGTTTTTGTGTTTGTCGGCTGGTTTAAGTTACTTTCAGTCTCAGATCAGATTAAATCATTTCTTATCAATTCATCTGTTATCTTTACTGTGAAGTGTGAGAAATGTGAGAAGAGCTGCAATTAACGAAAAACATTTTTCATTCATCAGTCAATTATTTATCAATCACTAAATAAGTTGTTTGATTTATTAAATTTTAAAAAATGTTTCCCAAAAATCTGACCAAATTGAATGTTCCACTTTTTTTTTTTTTTTTTCAAAATTACTGATTTATTATATAAATAGTTTGAGATGAATTTAATGGTTGACAATTAATCAGTTACTAAAATTATTTAAATGTTTTAAAGGACAGAATCCAGATTTTTCACGGAGACTAAAGTGTTTTTATGACAAACTGGGACATTTCCAGGTTTTTCAGACTAGATTAATTTCATCAGCTCATCGCTGCATTTGTGGCGACAAAATCAAGTTTTCTGAGCAGATCTGGGACATTTACAGTTCAGTATTTGGTAACTTAAACCAGCTGTTCTTCGTGAGGACTCGGACGTCTCCAGTCGTGTCCGTGACGACTGTATCTGGTGTTTTTTCCAGTCTTGTTTGAGGCGACCACATCCAGATATACGTCAGCATCCGACAGCTGAACCCGGTTTCAGATCTCGGAGGAGTCGTGTTTATACAGCGACACAATAACAGGCTGAATATTCAAAGTGTTTCATGTTTTTGTGCCTGATTCCTCTTTAAAAGCCACCGACACTGAATGACCTGCAGAGCAAATATTAATGTCAGCTGTTTGCAGTGAGCAGCAGGAGTTTAAAGGTGTGACACATCTGAAAAATGTATCAGAAATATAAAACAAGCAGGTGTGTCGTCCTGCGTCCTGCGTCCGTCCTCTCACTGTTTGACAGGAATCATCAGGATTTCTCTCAGATTGTATAATTCTGCCGTCGGTTCTTTGTTCCTCTGTCAGCGGCCTCATGTCGCCTCGAACACTCACTTAAGTAAAGCGTTGACCGTCGGACTTCTATTAAAGCTGACACATGCTGCTCTTTGGTATTTTACTTCCATGACTCACCGCTGCAGCTGCTTTCAGAGCTCCACTGAAGAGAATCACTGTTTGTTTGTTTGAAGCTCGGCGTGTTCAGAAGGTCTGATATTTAACACCAGCACTTCTACTTTATCCTTTACTTCTGTACAGAGAAAACACTTCAGTGGAGACATCAGTGTGTTTAAGTTAACACAAAGATGATTCAACAGATTCATGACGATGTAAAGAAACACAGGAAGCAGCTCCGTCACCTGAGTTCTGACATCAAACACACTGAAACTACAATTTCATATGAAACTGAGTCCAAAGTGCTGAACTGAGAAAACTTTAATAACATTATAAAAATGATTTTTATTAAAGAGTTCAAATCCTACAATACTGGACTGTAGTATTTGTACCGGAGTATAGAAGAGGAAGAGGAAGAGGAAGAGGAAGAAGGAAGAAGAAGAAAAAAAATACAGGAAGAAAGAAGAAAGGAAGCAGAAGGAAGGAAAAAAGAAATAAAAAAGAAGAGGAATAAGAAGGAAGGAAGAAGGAAGGAAGAAAGAGGGAGGAAGAAGGACAGAAGAAGCAAGAAAGAAGCAGGAAGAAGGGAAGGAAAAAGAAAGAAGGAAGAAAGAAGGACAAAGGAAGAATGTAGGAAAAGGTAAAAAGGTAGAAAGAAGAGGAAGAATAAAAAAGGAAGGAAGAAATAAGGACAAAGGAAAGACGTAGGAAGAGGAATAAAGAAGAAGGAAGGCGCAGGAAGAAGGGAAGGAAAAAGGAAGAAGAAAGAAGGAAGGGCATAGGAAGAAGAGGAATAAAAAGGAAGAAGGAAGGAAGACAAAGGAAGAAACGAAGGAAAAAGGAAGAAGAAAGAAGGAAGGGCGTAGGAAGAAGAGGAAGAAGGAAGAAATTATGAGGAAAGAAGAAGGAATAGAGAAGAAAAAGGAAGAAGAAGGAGGAAAGAAGGAAGAAGTTTGTTCCACAGATATGAAATCGAACTTCCCACAGATGTCTGCGGGCTGCGGCGGATCAATAGCAGCCGGGTGAAGCGAGTCCTAACTCCTGACACTCTGCTGACTGCGACGTCTCTCCACATTTGGCCGGTGAGACGAGGAAGCGTCGCTGTAAGAGTCTTTCTGCGAGCCGCTTTAACAGAATAACAGATAATTAAAGTGTCAGCGCTGTGAGAGGATCACTGAGATTAAAGCAGATCTGTCCGTCCTGACTCAGCTTCACCACAGAGAAGCCGCGTGACGGCGCTGAGTCACCGCCCTCCGTCTGAGGCTGCCGGTCCCGGGCTCAGGTGGTCCTGCTGGGTAAACTGGACCGGATCACACTGTACCACTGGTTCTGAGATCCCTCCTGCCTCCGACTCTTCATCCTCATCTGTTCACTTCACGTTGTCCTACTTTCCTTCCTCTTCCTCTGTTTCAGTCCCGTCTTAATTTCCTCTTTCCTGTCATGTTTCCTTTCACCTCGTTTACTCTCGTTGTTTTTTAGCTACCTAAAATGATCAACAACTGTTTAAGTGTACGCCATGTTTTTAACGTTTTTGGCGCCATCAAACAGCCTTTTCCTTTGGCACTACATTCCTCAAGTGTACGGACGGAAGAGGAGGAGGAAGGAGGAAGGAAGAAGAAGAAGGAAGAGGAAGGAGCAAGGAAGAAGCAGGAAGAAGAGGAAGAACAAAGAAGTAAAAGGGAAGAAATAAGAGGAAGAAGAAAGAAAGAATTAAGAAAAAGAAGGAAGGAAGACGGAAGGAAGAATAAAGAAGGAAGAAGGAAGGAGGAAGAAAGACAGACAGAAGAGGAAGAAGAAAGAGGGAAGAAAGAGGGAAGAAGAAGGAGGAAGTAAAAAGGAAGAAGTAGGAAAGAAAAACAAAGAATAAGAAGGAAGGAAGAAGGAAGGTCCATGTCCAACGTTGTACACTTGAGGGATGTAAAGGCTGTTTGACCGCCGTGTTCACACACAGACAGACAGGCCCTTAACAACCCAGTAAAAGTGGGCGGGGCTTGTCCGACCTTCATATAATGGCTGCGACGGCCGCGTTTATTTCACGGGACACGAACAAGAACGTCCGAGTCTTTCATGGGAGTTAATAGCTGTGACAACAAACCCAAGAATCACAAAGAGGAAATGAATTGAAAGCAAACGGCGGGCGCTGGATTGTCGGCGCTCGGGAGGGTTTCTTTTTTGAAGCTCCGTGATAAAAAGCTATAGAGCAGCTCTCGGGTTTCATGCGGCGCCTTTACTGCACAAAAGGTTGCAGATAATAAGCAGGAAGCTGGTTTCAGCCTGCAGGACGGATGTCAGAGCAGAGAGCCACCGCGCCGCCTCGTCCGTCAAACAGCAGCTCGTGTTGTCTCAGCGCCGGCACAGGAAAGGTCAGGCCTGCTGCTCCAACACTGAACAAACAGCACAACACCGTGTGGGGCGCACACACACACACACACACACACACACACACACACACACACACACACACACACACACACACACACACACCATTACCTACACACAAGCAGACACACCAAATATGGCTTTGGACACCCATGGGCTCACGTAGGCAGACACACACACACACACACACACACACACACACACACACACACACTCTCTCTCTCTCTCACACACACACACACACACACAACCTCTCTCTCTCTCTCACACACACACACACACACACACACACACACACACACTCACACAAATGTCCTGCATGCGAGGCGGGCGGTGCACCTGTTGGAGGGCTGCTGAGCCGTGTGGAGGTGTT
The DNA here is from genome assembly GCF_900880675.1 of Sparus aurata. Taxonomy (NCBI): domain Eukaryota; kingdom Metazoa; phylum Chordata; class Actinopteri; order Spariformes; family Sparidae; genus Sparus; species Sparus aurata. The sequence continues at coordinate 3,917 of NW_022045188.1, read as the reverse complement.
GACACAGCAGCTACTGCCGAGCTTCAGCCCTCCGAGAATCACGTCTGCCTGAACGTTTCTCGAGCTGTGGCCACGCCCCTCTGTGATGTCACACCCTGTCACACCTGCACATCACCACGGTGAGGTGAGAACGTTCAGACGTACGTCCAGTCAACCCTCCCAGCGATTCAATCGGTTAGTCGTTTGAAGGAAAAGGGAAGGAAATCGACGACTGTTTCAGCAGATCAGTCGTTTCTGGCTGACAGGTTTCAGAACCGGTCCAGCGAGCTCGGTGTCGGCGTCGGCAAGCGACCAAACCAAACCGCCAGGAAGAGCGCCAACACATCAGCAGGATAAATGTTGTGAAGTGGGTTTCTGCAAAAACACAACTCTGCGCCTGCTCCAGTTCGCTTTTATTCCGTCTTCAGATAAATGATTTGGGCCACAAACACGGCTGGAACAAAGCCCGGTTCTGTCGCCATGACGCAGCTGCACACGCACGACTTCTCATCTAAATATCAAAATTATTGTCAAATAATTCCTGCTATCATCTCTTATATAATCAGACCTGGTTGATTAATATAAAGTGAGTCATTATTCTTCTGTTCATCTGAAGACACGAAGTAAAAAACGATATTTAGCCGTTCTGCTAAAGTCTCAATTCATCAGCAGATCGTCGTTACAGCAGAATTACTGTCATTTACATCATGAATCTCACAGGAGATAACGAGGAAACAGACACATGTATCGACCAGCTGATCATTTCAGACACAGAAACACTGTATCTGGTTCTGTTCGGCACAAATTCAGCAGGAAGTGGTGAAAATGTTCAGTCGCACTTAAAGTTTTGGGTGCATGTGCGACACAATTCGTGGCAACCTGAACACTGAACATAAAAGCTAAAACCTAAAAATGTTTTTTGTTTTTTTAGCTTTTATTTACACGTTCAGCAAACTATACAATTGACAAATGGAGGAAACCCGTTACCTCAAAATGAACAAGTAAGGTCGGCCGATAATTCTACTTTACTTGGTCATTATGAGGTCATAAGTTTCTGAACTTTTCTTTACAAGTAAAAAGGTGAAAGAAGATAAATTGTTGGTGAATCTACAAGAAACTCCAGATGAAAATGAGCTGTGAGCGACTCTGAGTCTGTATATGCAACAACCAATAAATAGAAACTCATAAACTGACTCAGGGTCAGAACTTGGAAAGTGTTGGTTGTGTCTTTGTAAACTTTGCACGGCCGCACAGTCTTTTCTCTTTCTATTAGAATATTCTTTGAATGTTGTAAATAATCATCAGCCTCAGCAGCTTGTTATTAGCATCTTGTATTAATAAAGAATCCTTGGTGTCTCCTAATTGTTGTTTAAAGGTGTCGGAGCAGCAGATCCTGGATCAGCTGCTAACTGCTCCGGGCTGCTGCTCTTTATATGAAACATAAAGCGTCTCATCAGCTCGACTCGTTCGTCTCTCCGAGCAGCACAAACGGCTCTTTTGTCCGTCTGAAGCTTCTCCTCGCCGTCGAGGCTAAAGGTGCCGCCTGATGTCTGACAGCGAGCCGAGACGCTTTCTTTCAACACGTTTCAGTCTCTTTCACTGGACGCAGACGATCTGAGGAGGCAGAGCGTTTGGCCGCTGACAGGAAGTCTCTGAGGTTGGAAACACGCCACCGAACCTGCAGCCAATAGAATCGCAGGGTCAAGGATGCTGTTGACCTCCTGATCGCTCCTCCGTCCTCCAGTCGTTCATCCTCACAGTCTGTTTAGCTTCTTTACAAATCTACCAAACAACCATCCTCACCTCCTTCCTTCCTTCCTTCCTTCCTTGTCTCCTACCCTGCCTTGCTGTTGCAGGTGATGCGTTCAGGTGTAAACGCAGCTTAACAGCGAACACATCATCACAGTGTTTCTGCTGAGACGTTCACTGTCCACTCAGAGAGGTCAGAGGTCACGACGTGCCGCTGTGAGTCGTCTTCTAACAACCGAGTCAGACTTTTAATCAATTCATCAGAACTAATGTTGATTTCTACTGTAGTTAGTTTTTACCGTAAAGACACGAGTAGAAGATGTTTACGACCTTTGTTCTTTTCTCATCACGTCGTCGTTCACTCGCTTATTTTAGACACTTTAATCACGTGAAGCTCGTTCAGGTTCTGATTAATAATCTGTAAAGAAATCATCTATAACTGATATTAAACTGATTATTCGATCATTATTCAATTAATAATCAAATATTAAATTGATGACCAACTATACATTGTTAGGAGCTCTTAATCTTTAACATTTAAAATGAAATCTGTCACCACGTTTAATTCTTCCTTGTATTATTTGATGTATTTGAATGTTTGTATTGGATCATTATGGACTGATTGATCAGCGTCTGTTCTGATTTAATAACCTTCTGTTTCCTGTCGACACATCTTCATGTTCAGTCAGTGAATTACAGGATTAAAGCTGTTTTTCACTGAAAGACATCAAAGATAATGTTTTAATAAATGTCTGAGGAAAGGTCAGATGTTGACATGAATTCATACTGAAGACTGAAACAACCAAGTTTATCTTCCTGAATGAGAAACTAAGAACCAACACATTCTGACTGCTGCTGGTGAAACTGATCACTTCTCACACAAATCACATGAGTCACACTGAAACTTAAAGGTTTTGCACGTTAACGTGTGCTCAGTGGTTCAGTTGCATTGTGGGTAATGTAGGCAGCAGGTTTTAAGAAGGTAGAAGGACGTGAGAGATCTCTGTTCTGCTGATCCATCAACCGTCCATAATGAGTCCAACAGTCTGATGAGAGAGCAATGTTGGATCACTGGACTGCTTTTAAAACTACATTACCCATAATGCACCCCACTGAGTGACGGCGAACTTCCTCCTCGATGACAGTAACCTGAATATTTTACGTTCTAGGAAACACTGACGGACATTTTATAGACTAAAAAACAAACTGATTTATCAGAAACTGAAGAAACAGAGACAGTCAGAGTGTGTGTGTGTGTGTGTGTGTGTGTGTGTGTGTGTGTGTGTGTGTGTGTCTGTGTGTGTTTGTGTGTGAGTGTGTGTGTGTGTGTGTGTGGGATTCATCCAGAAGGTCAAAGGTCATCAGCTAACTCCAGTGAACAACTCAGCTACAGACTCAGTACACACACACACACACACACACACACACACACACACACACACACACACACACACACTGTGGTGATCTCAGACGACATGAAGGAAAAACGATATTTCGCCGTTTTGATCCTAAAATATCGACCAAACTGATGAATGTAACAGAGAAACAGAGGAAACAGGTTCCTTCAAGTCATCAACAGATATTATTGTAATTTAGGAGAAATAATCTTTAACAGAAACCTTTCAGTATTTATCTGAATTATATAAACGTCTCTTTCAACACGACGGTAACACTGTGGAGGGAGATCACAGGAGAACGCTTCACTAAACACACACAGATAACATCAATATTAAAATCATAACTAATAAATAAAGAGTGAAATCAGAGGACACGATGGACGGACGATGTTTGTAGTTTTGTTACTGAACATTCGACCAAACGTCTTATTAAAATTACAATAAACTCATTATCAGATTGTTCGACGGCAGAATTACTGTAAATTTACAGCAAATAATCATAAAAAATACTGAATTGTTTCTTTTCATATGTTTTTCCTGGATATTGTGTGAATATTACAGTTGTGTAAACAAAATCTTCTCTTATATAATCAGACCTGGTTAATTAATGTAATGTGAGTCATTTTTTTTTCTGTTAATCTGACATGAAGTTAAAAAAAAAAAAAACGATATTTAGTCGGTTTTTTTTACTGAACATTGAACCAGAAGTTTAAATTCATCAGCAGATTTCTGTAATTTAATCATTTAAATCATAAATATCAGGAGATAACGAGGAAACAGACACACGTCAGT
>NW_022045187.1:0-40787 GCF_900880675.1 Sparus aurata | reverse complement strand
GAGAGTCACTGTGCAATATACTCTTTGTTTACTTGGCTGTCATTCATGTGAAATTGATTGACAATGTTTTGTAATTCCTGTGGAATGGATTCAGTGCAGTCAATAAATTCTGAATATCTTCAGTGACACAGATATCGTGATGTATCGTGGATGAAATTTCTTGCAATATATCGATTATCGCAGAATCGCTGTATTGTGATATTATCGTTATCATGGGCAAAATATCGTGATAGTATCGTATCATGAGGTACCTGGTAATACCCAGCCCTAACCCAGCATCAGGTCTTGTTGCATTAATGCAGTTCAATCAAATCAACTCAGTTGTGGCAGGACTTTTTCTTTCTACAGTAAAGACCCTGCTCAATCAAAGTATTGTCACTTTGGAATTGCCCCAGACAGAAGTTGAGATTCTTGAACTGGCCTGCCAACATGATCCTCCTCTGTGGATGGCTTTACAACTCTGGAGAACATTGTTCCAAACATTTCCTTCACAGGCGACCTTAAATTCCACCCTCTGCTGTTGGCTAACAGGTAAACACACCCGAAGAGATCTGGAAACATCGACATCAGATCAACGTTGGCCGCGTCCTCGGGACTGTAAATGGATATAAAATTAATTGCACGACAATTAGATAAACAATAAAGGAGCTGTCAAAAGCTGATGAGGCTGTGGAGATCTGTGTAATGGAGGTCAGTAAGAGAGAAAGGATGAACTCATTCCAGGAATCAGGTAAAGTTTATGTTAACATTGACTTTAGCAACAGACACCAACACCAGCAACCACTTGAGGGGGCAGATGATTCAAACAACAGCAGCATTGTAACATAAAGGCAGTGGAAGTGGGGAGATGGAATGACACATTTATGACTGAATGTTATCAATAACACCTTTAAGGCCCTTCATCATCTGTAACTCAGTTTGACTTACTAGTGCTCGTGGAGGTTTCGTATGAAGCGCAGGAATGCCAGTGTGCTGTCATCGTATTTGTTTTTGGGATCCATCTTCTTCACCAACTCTGCCAACTGCAACACCAAAAACAACTAGTCATTAAGTGGAATTAAAGGAATAGAGAAGTTCCAGTTGTTGTACAGTTGTCACCTCAGTTTTCCACTGTTTGAAGGATCCATCCCCGACACATTTCTCCAATGAAGAAATTAATTCCTGGTCAGCATCTTTCCACTTTTCCACCTCCTTGATGTTTCCGATCCTTTTCAAGTATTCAAGTCTCCTGAAAAATAAAATGTGTTGCTGCTTGTTTAGTGAAATGGAAAAAGAGACATGTGCAGTTTTACTAGCCATGTTGGACTCTGTAGACGATAGTGTTGGTCTGTTGGTCCATCAATTTGATTCACAGATACTGTGTACATCCATTCATGGCTCCCAAAATGGATCTGAATGATTCTAATGACCCCTGAAATGTTCTTTAGTGTCATCTTGATGTCCAATTTCCAATTTGTCCAGTAGTTTGGTTTCTGACCAAACACATACAGAACTAATTCACATCAACCAAGTTTAGGTCTGGTTGTGTTTGGTACAAATTATCATCTACAGTATTAGCATGCTATCATGCAAACCAACCCCCAATTTCCACTGGATACGGGTCCGCTGCATTGCAGCTCCGATCCGGTTTTGCTCCGCTGTCTGCCTTCCGGCAATCTCCACCGGTTGCGGTTTGAGTACGCCACAGCACAGTACGGTAGACAGCTGGCGTCACAAGGCTGAGGAGTTCCTGCAATAATCACATAATCACTCACGACCGCAGTTATAGGTCTGTGTTATAAACACAACAACACAAGTGTTCCCGACCGAAGGATTAGCAGAAGAGCTTGTGTTTGTCTCTTTTTTTAGATTTGTGCTGGTGTCAACACAGAGTGTTTTATTTTGAAAAGTAACCGGATGTTGTTTGTCATTTCGGTGCTTGACTTCCAGTCCTAACCGTGCTAAATTCAGCAGAATTGCTGCGCCGTGCTTCGGCATCCGCCAGAAATAGAAGTCCAGCGTATCTGTGCCGGAGGGCGGCCGGAGCTGGGATGGAGCTGATTCGCAGCGCAGCGGACCTGGTGGGGGTGACACATTGACTAAGTAAAGCCTATCAGCTCCGCGGAGACGTATCCAGTGGAAATTGGGAGGAAGATGGAGACCATTGTAAACAATATACCTTGCTAGCATCAGCATGTTAGCACCGTCATTTTAAACATGTTAGCATGCTGATGTTAGCATTGAGATGAAAGCTCCACTGTGTCTTTAAGAGCAGCCTCACTGAGCCACTCGTGGGCATCAACTCTTGTTAACACAGTGCGAGCTGCTATACACAGAAATAAAAGGTGACAATGAAACTGATGCTACCTCTCAGGTTTCCAGAAGAAGGGATGACTCAAGCATTCTTCCACTGTAGGTCTGCTCTTTGGTTCTTTGCCGATCATCAACTCGATGAGGTCCTTTGCCACCACATCTTCAACATGGTCTAACGTGTACAAACCTTTATGGATGTTGTACTCAATTTCACATGGTATGTCACCGAAAGGATGGTGTCCTCCAGAGAGGATGTAATGAATCAGCATCCCTGCCACCTTAAAACAGATCATTTGAGCAATGAAAGAAGTATTTTTGAGTCACACATCGGTGTAGTTTGTGTTGCAGTGAAACTGACCTGTACATCAGTGTTTGACTTGTATCGTATGTCAGCTTCTCCTGTTAAAGTCTCCCTGGCCTTCCAGCATCTTGTTCCTGCACTGCCTGTGCAATAAGTTGTTTGGCCTTTGAGTAACCGTCTACTGATGCCAAAATCTGCTAATCTTGCCCTCCTCTTAACATCTACAGGACAAATCACAGATAAGATATACAAATTATACATTTTGAACACTTGCTATTTTGAATTTCTAATTTAATTTCATTACTTTAGTACATTTTGTAATGAAGTAATGACTTTTCCTTACCAATCAAAACATTCTGTGGTTTGAGATCACGGTGGAGAATTGGAGGATTTTGACAGTGAAGCACTTGTAAACTCTCCAGAACCTGATAGACAAGTTTCTCTTTCAGCAGACCACCATCATTGTTTTTGATGCATTCTTCCAGGGTGTATTCACAAAGCTGAAGACCAAGATATCCAAAGTACTCGTCCTCTGCAAAGTCAACGTATCGTACAATAGATGGATGATCAAGTTCTGGAAGTCGTAGAAATCCTTCTTCATTCCTCAGAACTTGATAGTTGCTTTTTTTCATTCTCTTAATAGCAACCTCAGTGCCATCATCTCTCAGCCCCAAGAAGACGTCAGTACCGTCACTGCCCTCTGCTATGCGGAACTCTTCATCATTCACATACTTCATGCTCCCAACTCTGGTTATCTGCTTCTATCAGTGCTAACCAGCTTCTCTAATTTTTCTCTCCACCTCTTGCTGATTTGTAGCCATGTGTGTGTATCTGATGACACAGTGGTGTTGGAGTGGAGTGGCTGAACATTTGAAGTTGACTCCACAACAGGAATGATATTAGATCAGTTGCATCACTCAAACACTTGTCATTTGGGTCTTCTTCCTTGTCGGACTTTTCCTTCTTCTTCTTTTTCTTCTTCTTGTTCTTCTTTTTCCTCGGCCCAGGTGAGGCTGTGCAGTCCTCACATTTCACGTTTGGTTTGCTGAAATAATTGTTCAGTCGTCTGAGAACTTCTTTCAGCTTGTCACCGTTGGTCATTTCTGCAGACAGCAGTATGTCCTCAGGCACTGCAGTTATCCCCACTGATGTAAGATGTCACCCACATGTTCAACTGAAACTAAGTTTGCAATACACCATATGTGCAGACTCTGATCTCTGGGAGTGATGGTCCTTTACAAAGAGGAGCAACTGTTGTACACACTTCATGACAAAGTTCAGATCCCAGCCATCTGTGCCTTTTGTTTTCGGTGTTATCACATACAGTGTTTGCAGAACAGCTTCACATAATTCAGGTCTCTCTTTTAAGCAAAGCTGGTCCAGTAGTTGGGGGACTAAAGCTGGTTGCTTGTTCATTTGGTATTTCCTCCAGAGTACACAGAACTGCATAGAAAAGTAATAATTGAGTGATGGTACAGATTCATTGGGAATGTTTGGAAAGCGTCTGACTGTTCCTTCAATGTAGGTGTTCAGATTTCCAGTTCCTTCAGCCATTTGATGCTTCCCTGGTGGTATTTTTCAACATCTCGCCCAGTTACAGTAACAACCTTCGATCATGGTTAGATGGGTCCGAGGATCCTCCAACAGCATGTGACTGCCAAAAGTTTGAACACCTGTTCAGGTGTTTACTTTGCACAGCAATTGCCATATCCAGGAAATATCTGATTTCAGAGCAGAATTTATCTCCTTTTGATGCAAAGTTGTGAATCATCTGACCTTAGTTTTTCATTGTGAGTCCATGTTGAGGATCAATGGCAGATATGTGTGTCACCACTGCACCAGCAGACATGAGCACTTTCACAACATCCTCTCTGTCGTAGATGGCAGCAGTGTGCAGTGGTGTGTGAAATTGTAGATTACATACATTTGGCTTAGCTCTTGCCCAGTTCAAGCAAGTGGGCTTGACTAGTGAAACATAATGCAGAGGTGTGAAGCGTAGTGCTGAGCATTGTTTGGGTTTGCACGCCTGCTGCAAAAGGAAAGTAAAAATATTCCTGTTGTGAGTTACAACAGCAGCAGTAAGTGGGGTTATGCTGTCTTTACACTTTGTGCATGAGTAAATGTCATTAATGTTGTTCTCCTTTAATAACTGTTTTAACCTCTTGAGGTTACTGTCAATTACACACTGTATTATACGATGTGTTTCTGTTGGGGGTGCTGGCAGTTGGAGCTGTGTGACGATATTCATTTCTTTCTTCAGTGTAACTGAAAAAGAAAAGGTTAGAATATTAATGTTACATGATCAATGAATCATATCATATTCATAATAAATTATATTTAAAAAGAATATCTTTATGTTGGGTGCAAATCCATCAGAAGTCATTCCCTGTAATTATATATAAGTACCAGAAGTAATACAAAATCATTTCTACAACATGAAAACTCATCTAACTACTACACTTGTCCTAACTTCTAGAATTGCTGACAGCATTAACTACGTGTTTGTTACACAGAGTGCCACACCTTTCCCTCACTGACATTTAGAATTCAAACTTCAGGTCTGCAACTGGAATTAAACTTTGAATAAGCAGAGCTGTGGAATTTCCATTAATAGACTTTGGTGGTCGTAGGTACAGGGTGAAATATTGTGTTTTCATGTAAACTTTCATTCTGATGACATCAAATAACCACAAGAGTGGAAACTGAAGGAGAGTAGGTCTAAATGACTGTGCTTCTTTAAGGTGAGAATGCTGATTATTTCACATAGAATGTGAAGGGGAATGTTAAGAGAACTGTAGGAAAATGAATTTACAATGTTGAAGTAAGCTGTCCACGGTAGTATGAATTATGTCGATCAAAACTTAACATGCTGTGCGTTATCTGTAGTTCTTTCTGCCTCTGACTCTCTCTGTCACGAGACAGGAAAATACCAGTCTGATGATTGGTTGGGTGATATATCGATAAAAAACATATATCGATATATTCTTAAATGTGATATGGAATTAGGCCCTATGACATATATCGATATAGTTCAAATTTGCGCTGTGGTCCTTGCTCCTGGCAAGCCGCTGACCCGGAGCTCTCTGCACTGCTCCCCGCGCGCCTGCTCTTTCATGCACAGAGAGGGTAGGGGCTGGAACAGACACTCCTGCACTCTTCAACAAACTATTGTTGCCCCGCACTTTGGCCTTGATGCCCCGTGAAAAAAAAATATCATCGTACGGCCACAGTGGCCTCTGTGCCCCTGGCCCGGTCAGCGTAGCGAGCTTGCCTTGAATTACAGCCACCCGAGTGCACAGTAGTCACTCACAGTAACTTCAGTGAGTCCGCGGTTCGCGCAGGTGGAGTCTCATCATCACGATGATCTCACGTGAAAGCCTCCCAAACAGCAGCAGCGTCTCAAAACACAAGAACGAAACTTACAGCACACGTGCGCAAGCCAGCTCAATCGGTTTTGACATGAAGCGTAACTGACTTATGTGGTAGGATTTAGTCCGGTAAAGGTGGAAATATATTCACAGATTCGAACTTCCAGGATCAATAACTCATAACTGAAACCTTGTTAACGCACAAACAAAGCTCTTTCCTACCATAGTAAGGTTGACAACGAGCTACAACCATGTTTTCATCAAAACGAGCGGCTGGACATTAACTCTGGTCTCTATGGTCAGCATCTGTGAGATGAGGGCGCAGGGACATCTACAAAGTGCAACACCGAAAAGAGATGCCACAAAAAATATTAAATAGCTTCACTATTATTCAGAGTGTAGTGTCACCAAAATCATTCCACATGTCAGTGGTCTCCTGCTGGTTATTCTAAAACAAATTTGTTCTGGAAAAAAACGTGCTTTGCCATAATTTTGGGGAATTTCTATTGGGAGAAATATTCAATAACACTTATGTTCAGTATAGTGTCACAAAACTCACCTCACCCTAACCCTACTTAAAAAAAAACTGTTTTCTAATGTAACATCAACTTGATATTGGTATTTAAAAAATGTTTTAATACATAATCCATGTCTTATTATAAATTAGGATGTTATGGTATCAGTCTAAAAGGTAAATCAACACATTTTACTTTGTGGTCTTTGTGCCCTGTCATGTGGCCTTGGTGCCCCTGAAAAAAAAAAAGTGAAGGCCAAATGGCCTTGCCCTAAAATGACGAAATTCCCACCCACATGTCATATTTGGCTTTGACTTTGAACATTTGCTCTCACTTTGCAATAAAAATATTGGGATATATATCGTATATCGATATTCAGCCTAAATATATTGGGATATGACTATTGGTCCATATCGCCCAGCCCTCGTTGGGCCTCGACAGGATGTGGGAGGACTTACCCCTTTTACTCTTTTATTTCCTTAACATTGATTTGTGACTGTTCAGTCAACAAGGTCTACATACAATCTACAAAGATTGTATCCAGCCTTAAAGAATACCATCGGGCATTATTCTGGGTTAAAGAATGGGGCAGGTAAAAAGTAATTGAACCTCTCTGTACATTAACAGTTAATATTTGGCTTAAATGACACTAGAGCTGAAACCCTGTCAGATATATGGTGGTAAAGCACAAAGATATTTGTAGTAATGACACGGATACAACATCATCCTATGAGAAAGATTAAAATAGGCCCTTTATGGAAACTAAAACATATTTTAATTAGGGTTTGGGCTTTGACAATACAGATGATTACATTGTATTACTGTTTGCTTTGTAATACTATCATTCTTACATAAAGAACAATATCTTTTGGTCATTCGATTTTCCTTTCAGAAACGGGTATTAAAAACAAAAAACGAGTGGTTATTTGATTTTCGTTTTAGAATATAAAAATTAAACTTGAAATACAAGGCGTTTTTCTTTTTCATGGTCAAAAAGGGATGAGCGAAATTATAAAAATGATTCGATTTTCATTTTCTATTTCATATAACAAAAAATAAAATCACTAGAAAACAGAAACGGAAAAGAGGCCTGTTTATTCATATTCTGAGACCGGATGTTGTCATTTACTGGACGGTGCTGTGTAGAAGAAACAGTAGGCTAGTTGGCTACGGCAGGGCAATCTACCGTGACACATGGACATGGAACTGCGGTCAAGCCAGCCGTCACCTCGATCTCCGTGGTCAAATCAGCCGCACTTAAATTTCTAGTGTACAAGTATTCTTAGCATTATGGTAAATGTGAAGAAACAGCGTATTTACTTTCGGTTTCAAAATAAAGGTATTAAGAACAGTAAGCTATAATTCGAACCTACATTTAAAATAAAATATGTTACATTAAAGTGTTTCATGAGCCCATGATGAAGAAAAAAACACTCAATATCAAGTATCTTTACTGCACCAGTGTAGAGACATGCCAAAATAAAAGTCCCATATTTTTGCCTCCAGTTTGCATATTTGACCATATTTGAGGTGCTGTTAAAACACATTGCTCAATATTTCTGGCTACTGATGGTATATTTGACATCTACACATCTAAGACTACCACTATACTTGATATCAAGCATTTTTACTGCACCAATGTGGAGAAATTCCATAATAAAATTTCCCATTTGTGTCACGACCAGGTAACCACAACAATAGTTCGGACTCAATAGCACGACAAGACCCGGGATTGGGCAGGGCAATGTTCTTTACTTGGGAAAGTTCGGTTCGTTACACAAAGAGATCAGTCAGCGAGGCAAACACACCAGACAGGGAGCAGGCAGGCAAGGGAGTCGGTACACGGGTGATCATTCAGCGAAGGCAGACGAACCAGACGGGGATCAGGCAGGCAGGGAGGTCGGTACACAGGAGGTCGATCAGCGAAGGCAGATAAATCCGACAGGGAGAAGGCAAAGGCGAAGTCGTACGGACACAGGCGAAGTCGAACACCAGGAAACACTTAGGGAACGATGTATAACAGAGCTGGGACGTTTCTGCACGGAGACAAGAAGACGAAACTGTCAACTAACACAAGAAACACAGGACCTATAAATACACCACCCACTACCACCAGGTGAACCAGATCAGGGAGGAGACTGGCAATCAGAAAGGTGGGTGAAACCAAATGAGCAGGGAAGGGGGACAAGAGAGAAAACAGGCAAAGAGAACACCTAGTGTCCACATCGAGGCATAACAATTTGTACCTCCAAGTGGCATATTTTCATATATTTGAGCTACTGTAAAAACACTTTGCTCAATAATTCCTGGCTATGGATGGTATACTTAACTTCTACACATATAAGACTACAAGCACACTTAATATCAAGCAATTTTACTGGACCAATGTGGATAAATTCAACAAAAAAGTCCCATATTTATACCTGCAGATTCCATATTTTCATATATTTGACGTACTGTAAAACACTTTGCTCAATAGTTCCTGGCTATGGGTGATATATCTGACTTTTACACAAGTGTTCTTACAGTAGCTCAAATATGGTCAAATATGCAATCTCCAGGCATAAATATGCGACTTTTATTTTGAATTTCTCCTTGATATCAAGTATTGTTGTAGTCTTAAATGTGTAAAAGTCAAATATACAATCCATAGCCAGGAATTATTGAGCAAAGAGTTTTACAGTACGTCAAATATATGAAAATATGAATCTGCAGGTATAAATATGGGACTTTTGTTTAATTTATCTACATTGGAGCAATCAAAATGCTTGATTTTAAGTATGCTTGTAGTCTTATATGTGTAGATGTCAAATATACCATCCATAGCAGGGAAATATTGAGCAAAGTATTTTTACAGTAGCTCAAATATATGAAAATATGGAATCTTCAGGTCTAAATATTGGACTTTTATTGTTGAATTTAACCACATGGTGCAGTAAAAATGCTTGATATCAAGTATGCGTGTAGTCTTACAAGTATACCATCCATAGCCAGGAATTATTGAGCAAAGTGTTTTACAGCACCTCAAATATGGTCAAATATGCAAACTGAGGCATGAATATGTGACTTTTATTTTGGCATTTTTCTCACTGGTGCAGTAAAGATAGCTACCTGATATTAAGTGTTTTTTATTCATCATGGGGTCATGAAACACTTAATGTAACATATTTTATTAGATGTAGGTTGGAATCATAGCTGTCTGTTCTTTATACCTTTATTTTGAAACCGAAAGTCCGCATTTACCATAATGCTGAGAATACTTGTACACTAGAAATGTAAGTGCGGGCTGATTTGACCACGGAGATCGGGGTGACGGCTGGCTTGACCGCAGTTCCATGTCCATGTGTCACGGTAGATTGCCCTGCCGTAGCCTACTAGCCTACTGTTTCTTCTACACAGCACCGTCCAGTAAATGACAACATCCGGTCTCAGTATATGAATAAACAGGCCTTTTTTCCGTTTCTGTTTTCTAGTGATTTTATTTTTTGTTATATGAAATAGAAAATGAAAATTGAATCATTTTTATAGTTTCGCTCATCCCTTTTTGACCCTACACTGACCCTATTTCATCACAATCTGTTATCATTTAAATGTATACGAATGGGAGAAATAGCATACGTACACTATTTGGAATCATATTTGGAATCATTTAGTTTTATTTCCCTGACATCTAAACTCCTCCCTTGCCTGAGCTTTATAGAAAACACAGAAGCTGATAACAGGAAGAGACAGAAGTTACTCTGACAAAGGTTCAAAGTTGTTTGATTCTGCTGGAGTGTGAAGCTCCTCCTCCTGCTGTGACACTCTGATGGCCAAACACACAATGTGGATGTATAGCCTGCTGACTTGAAATGGGATCAGCTGTCTTATACTGAAGCATGGAATATCATTATACAAAGATATATTATGTTACTCTAATCGTAATGCAGACCAGTTCTTGTGGTTATAGTGTATGAAGTAGTATTGTGTGTATGTTGGTAGTAAAGTATGATGGGCAGTTGTTTTTCAAAAAAAGGGAAATGCTGAACAACATCATCAAGCTGGGATCAAAGTAGATGTGAGCACTGAGACTGGACCACATCTGTAAAGTTGCTCTTATAAAAACAAAACAAGGAGTTGAAAGACATTAAAAATGTTTTCAGCCTTTTCACAATAAAGTGGAACAGATTTGTGGGATATTGTTGGCTTTGCTGTTGCAAAGACAGCTGACTTGCTTTCTGTTTTCCTCAGAGTTTTATCTAATGACAACTCTGGACAAAATGTGAGTTTATTCATTCATTTCATCCATAATGGAGTTTGAAAAGCAGATAGCGATTGTACTAGGCTGCCAGATGACTGTTAGTCAGCCTCCATTCTTCCAGGAAATGTGGTGCCTGGTGGCAGATAAACTAGCATAGTGACAGTGAGATTTATATGGAGCCAATCTAAACACCAATGGTGTCATTCTTGTAGAGCAGGGCTGCTCGATGTGTGGCCAACGGGCCAAGTTGGCCAAGCTTAAGATTTCGCTTTGATACAGATTTTTCTAGCAAAACATATAATCACAATATAATTTGAAGGTGAGTGTTAAGAGAAATGTAGTAAACTTAACTTACAATGTTGAAGTAAGACGTCCACCGGAGTATGAATTCTATCGATCCAAACTTAACATGCTGTGGGTTATCTGTAGTTCTTCCTGCTCTGAATCTCTCTGTCACGGACAGGAAGAGACTCGTTAGATGATGGGTTGGGCCTCAACAGGATGTGGGAGGACTTTCCCTTCTACCCTTTACTTCCTGAACATTAATCTGCGACTGCTCAGTCATCATAGTCTACATACGTCTACAATGCTGGGTTAAAGAATGGGGCAGGTAAATAAGTAATTAAACCTCTCTGTACATTAACAGTTAATATTTGGCTTAAAAGACACTACAGCCTGAAACCATGTCAGATATATGGTGGTAAAGCACAAAAGCTACTTGTAGTAATGATACAGATACAACATTATGTTGGGCACTGCATCACACAGCAATAGCAAATGGCTAGAAAGTGACCGTTAATAACCTAAAAGATGTTGGTCAATCAAATGGGTTATAAATTTGATTGATAAATCAATTCTCATCACACTGCAATTATTTGTATGTACAAATCAACGTCCTCTCCTGTAGTAGGGGTTCATGTACAGACCTTTGGCTAAAGGGTTTCAAGATGTGAATCTCAAATTTCAGCACTGTCAAAATTTTGCTGAAAATAATATTGCACATTTATGAATGATTGCAAACTGTCATGTGTCTTGACTCTAGAGCAGGGGTCATCAACTATATTTGTCCAAGGGCCAGAATTTTTTCTCTGTGCACACTGTAAGGGCTGTATACTCATATAAAATTAAATAAAAAATCGATAATATTTGATTTTTCATTCCAAATTTATGTCAGTGTTAACAAACCCATACAAATTTATAATATTACTTAATATTATTATTTTCTATAATATTATTAAAGATTATAGCCAAGTGTTTCAAAAAGTCTTTTTGACAGTTTTCAAATTATATGTGTAATAACTGTGTTGAATGAAAAATGCAATATTGCTGTTACATGACCTTTCCTAAAAGTGTCTGTATTTTAATTAGAATAGTTTATATATATATATATATATATATAATATATATATATATATATATATATATATATATATATATATATATATATATATATATATATATATATATATATAAATTACACACATAAAAACAAAGAAATATTATGTGTATTACCTATTTCGACCATAAAGTGGCGGCTGTTCTATAACATCCTCGACCTGGCTGGGATAAATGCTCGCATCTTATTCAAGGAGCACCAGCAGCAGGAGAGCCCGGAGGGAAGTCCTGCAGCAGCTGGCAGAGGAGCTGAGGGCAGAATACATGGAGGGGAAAGTGGCCGCAGCAGTCGGCACAAGGTGGGCAGCAGCGGAAACAACCACCGCAGAAGCAGCAGACACGGAGACAGAGGCAGTGCCCGTCCAAAGAGCTGCAAACAGTCGGACACTTGAAATGCCACAAGCGCGCGTGTGGTAACTTTGAGGAGAGCGGAGGTAGTCTGTAGAATGTGACCAGTGGTCAAAACGGCTCTTTGTTTTTGGTTTAGGTCAGCTTGTTTCCAGCTTTTTCGATTATTATCATTTATTTTATTATATATTAAGTGTTAAAATAAAATGTTTCGTAATCAAATAAGTTACTTTTAATTGTTAATTTTCTTGTTCTCAATTTTTTCAATTAAAATGTATAATTAAACATTTTGGTGTTATTTCGTTTTTTAAAAAATATCATGACACAATGAATGCATTCATCAAGCAGCTGGGTATTGACATGAGAGAATATAGAGTTTAAAATCTAGCGGTCAAAATGACCGTTTATGGCTGTTAGAGTAGTGTTTGAAATCTGGCTCTTCTAGCTAGCGTGTGTGTGTGTGTGTAGGCTATCTTACCCAGGACCTGTTAATCTTCCCGCTTTTTCTCTTCTCCTGCTCGCCTCATTTTTAAACAAACCGCAGCGCTTCACTTCCTGGTTGCTGTCTTTCGTCTTTTCGCGGTCACGATGACGTTATAAACATTCTGATGTTTTTTTTTTGTTGTTGTTGTTTTTATTTTTGTTTTTTTTTTTTATTTTATGTTTAGAAGTACACAATTATAATTTACAAAGACAATGGTGGAGGCCTGCTGGCCTGAGGCTCTGGGCCCCTGCTGGTTGGGGAGGGGGCAGCTGGTTGCGGGCCCCTGCAGTTTGGGGGCCCAAGGCAATTGCCTTTGCCTTAATGGTAAAACCGTAGTTTGTGGAGAACACTGGAAGAAGAATTATATTTAAATGAAAAATGGCGCTCTCGAAGAGCCTTAAGCTGAAAGTTGATGCAGAGAACCGTAGCTTTAATGAAGAATGGACTGATAAGTACCCAGTGTTTCCCCTACCATTGTACAGAAATGCTGTACCTGTGGTCCTCATTTGCAACGAAACTGTCGCTGTTGCTAAAGAATACAATCTGAGGCGTCACCCACATCACAAAACATGCTAGCTTCAAGGAGTCATATCCTGAACAGTCAGAGGCCCGTCAGAGAAAAATTGCTGCTTTTGAATCTCAGTATTCCCATGCCAGCGAAATTATTAACCGAACCTCAACTGAACAAGAGAGGGCAACAAGTGCGTCTCTGCAGGCGGCCTGGGAACTCTCCAAGCATAACAAGCCATTCACCGATGCTGAGGTTTTTAAGGAGTGCATGGTGGCTGTTCTGGAGGAACATGCCACTGACAAATCTATGGACAGGATAATTGCGTCTGTTAAGCAGATACCTCTGTCTGCTAAAACTGCTGTTCGCCATGTCCATGTTTTGGCCTGAGGATGTCCAGCTACTTGTAATTGATGAGATCAAAGAAGCCAGATACCTATCGCTGGCTATTGATGAGTCCACCGACAATACTGACATTTCCCAAATGTGCGTTTTCGTCAGATATTTTGATGGCAAACATTTCAGAGAGGAGCTGCTGGCCTTGATTCCACTGGAGGGCCTGACCACTGGTGCTATTATTTTTGATAAGCTGGAGGAACTATTTCAAAAGCATGGACTGTCTTTTGAAGAAGTCAACCTGGTTGTCACAGATGGTGCTCCTGCCATGATTGGGAGAAACAGAGGACTAGTGAACAGAATTAAGGCTGTCGCTCCCAGTATTAATGCACTTCACTGTCTAATTCACCAAAGCGTGCTGTGCGCAAAATTAAGTGGCGAACTTAAAGAGGTTCTGGACAAAACAATGAAAATATGTCACTTCATCAGGGGAAATTCAAGTGCACAGCACTGTTTATTCCGAAGATTTGTGCAGGATTTGGAAGCCTCTCACCATGACCTCTTACTCCACAATGACGTGCGCTGGCTGAGTAAGGGCAGAGCACTGGAGCGTTTCGTTGAACTCAGGGATCAAGTTGTAGATTTTTTGATGCAAAGTCAATCTAAAGCGGCAGCTGACCACCTGCGCATCATGCAAGACGCAGAATACATGTGCAACGTTGCATTTTTAACGGACATATTTTCCCATTTGAACGCACTAAATCTACAATTACAGGGGAAAGAAAATGCAAGTGGTGAATATGGTGGAAAAACTTGATGCCTTTGGAAACAAACATGATATTTTCCACTATTTATTTATTTATTTATTTATTTATTTATTTATTTATTTATGTTGTTTATATCGGGCATGTCAATTCATAAACATCACATTTCATCATTGTTCATATAATACAATACACATGGCCGAAAGGGAAAAGCGGGAGAAGCCAAAGCTTATCAAGTCCCGCCCCCATTACCCACAGGATAAAATCTTCATCCTGATCTTTTCTTGTCATTTGCATTTTACATTTTCTTTTCTTTTTTTTTTTTTTTTCAACTTCTTTTGTTATGACCTTTGACAAAACATATTACAGCAGTAGCATACAGAGCTGAATTCAAGCTCTAGACAGTACATACAGATTACATGTGTGTCTATTGTTGTGTGCCGATTTACAGGGCTAGTTGAGTTCTTCACAGCTCAGAAGAACTTGTGATAACTCACAGTAGTGTCACAGTGTTCGTACCTAAGTTATCTCACATTGTTGATACACATTATAACAACATCCTGCTATGTACAACTGGCATTGGCCTTGGACCATACAATTTTCTCAGGTTCAACTTATTGTTTGGGTACAGAATGGTATTTGTTATGCTCACATGCCGTCTCAACACAGTGTCTGCACAGTGTCTGTTGATTCGTGCCTCTGACCTTTATCAACCCTCCTGTATTGATCTGTACTGATCAACGATTGAATGTACATACTTTTTACAAGATTATATCCATCCAGGAAAAAATCTGTGCCTTTGTCTTCATTAATCCGACACTGCAATGATGGAGAAAGGGGTTTTGAAGTGATTTAGGTATTCCTTGATATGGCCGAAGTTGGTATATAGACTCCTGCTGTTAAAGTGAATTAGAGACAGTTTCCCGTCCATCTTAGCGCTGTCTCATGTATTGAACTTCAGTATAATACTTGCAATTCCCAGTCATGTTGAAACAGAAGTGATTATCCGGGTCAATTCCTTCGTTCGGGTCAGATAAGGTATGATTCACATGTTGATTTGTAATGAACTCCACACTTCCTAGCTCAGCAATCCTTTCAGATATTCCCATCATACTTTCAGTCCGTGTAAGAACCGTTGAACTTTGCTGTGCTGTAGTTATGGAGTGTTCGTGAGCCATACCTTAGTTATTGTATTTCTCCAACTCATCCTTGCTCCTGATCTGGATTATTTTGACTTCTTCAGCTGATGCTCCATTTGTTTTGATGTAGATTCTGCAGTTAGCCGTCCAGGTAGTGTTGTATCTTACCATCCTTTTTCAGTTGGCGAGCTGTTTCTGGCGATGTCTGCATTCTTTCTGGTGAGATTCTCATTGATATAGACATTCGAGCCTTTGAGCTTCTTGCCCTGCTTCAGCAGTGCAGTCTTGTATTTTCTGTTGATGAATTTCAGGATGACAGCTCGAGTTGCTGACTCTTTCCTTCGAGGTAAGAGGTAACATACTTCCACGTTGCCGAAATTCACCTCGATGCCTTTACCATTCAGGAACTCAGACACCTGCTTCTCCACAGATTTTATCTCAGATTCACCAGGCTCATGGGCTGAATTCCCAGCTGCAACCGCCGCTGCGTAGGTTGGAGGCTTGATTATGAGGCCAGTCACAATCACATCATTGAGCTTTCCCTGTTGATCCAGCTCCTCCACTTTGTTTCCCAGCTCCTTTATCAGCTGGTCTTTTTTCTCATTCTCCTGCCGGAGTTGTTTAATTTCAGCCTTGTTGAGAGGTTCTATCTGTTTCTTCATCTCTCTCAACTCCGCCATCAGATCTTTCCGAAGTTCATCGGTCACAATCCGATGTTGTTTCCGCAATTCCATCAGGCTTTCATTCAATTGATCCCACTTAGGGTCTGACTTAGGAGGCATTGTCTCACTTTTCCGTGCAGTCAGGCTTCTTCTTTGGCTTCTTCTTGTTCAACACGGAGCAACACGGAGCACGTCCGTCCTCTTCAGCTCCTCACACACTACTAAGATTTGTTGTCGGGGAGGCTGCTACACTTTAACACACTTAAGACATTTGGTCACAGCAGGGTCACAGAGTACATGAAGACATTTATCACACAGCTGAGGGAAAATTTCTCTGCCAGATTTGATGACTTTGCCATTTTCAGGGATGTCATTGGATTTGTGTGTGACCCGTTCACTGTCAGCCCAGGTCCGCTAACGTGAGGAAGGTGATGCCGCTGGATGAGGCGGCTGTTCGCAGTGAACTGATTGACATCCAGGCAGCCGGTGACGTGAGGGCTGCTCTCCGTGGTGCTGAAAGCTTGTCCCCAAGAGTATGACACACTGAAGACACTGGCCATGTATGTTCTCACCATGTTTGGATCAACATACACCTGTGAAGCTGCGTTCTCAAAAATGAACTCTATAAAACCGCATGAGAGGAACCGACTGTCAAACCAGTCTTTGGAGGCCTGCTTGCCCATAAGCCTGACAGCTGTCAAGCCCAACATTAAAAAGATAGTGTCGAAGGGGAAATGTAACTTCTCCCATTAAGGAAATGGGAATATTTCAGTCTTGGGATTTTCTTGGTTTTACTTTATTTGTATTGATTTGTATTGATTTGTTGGATCACAGGCTTCTTTAATTTGATATAAATATAAACATTTAACTGAGGCCTGTCGCTTTTATTTGTCATGAGAGAAAGCTTGCAATTACTGTGTTATGTTGATGGTTGTTATTGAGACACCGCAGTTGTGGCTAAAGCCCAAGCAAGGACAATTTTGACATTTGAGAAAAATGAGCACGTGAAACAATAAAATATTGTAATGATCAGAGGAGTCTCGTTTGCCGACGCGGAGCGCTGAAGGCGCAAAGACTTATGGGAGTGACTGTTTAGTGTTTATCCGACTGTTGGTTGATTTGACGTGTTTCGATTTGATGCCTTGTGTACATGTCTGATTGTTGCTGTGTGCCCTTGTTTTGTTCTGAAGATGTTTGATTGTGAAACTGTAATTTGTGGGAACTGCACATTATTACATCAGTAGCGCAGAACCGG
Source organism: Sparus aurata (assembly GCF_900880675.1). Lineage (NCBI taxonomy): Eukaryota > Metazoa > Chordata > Actinopteri > Spariformes > Sparidae > Sparus > Sparus aurata. The sequence continues at coordinate 23,180 of NW_022045187.1, read as the reverse complement.
TGTCGAATTTAATGAGGTGACTCGTGTGCAGGCTTTCTTGCGCTGGAACCCGCCACAAAATGTGCAATGACATTGATGCATTTATTACAATGATTTATTGATGGCAGGCTATGGCACGCGCTAATTTTCAGAAGTATTATTCTGGGGGCCGGATGGAAATCTCTGGCGGGCCGGATTTGGCCTGCGGGCCGCCAGTTGACGTTGACCGCTCTAGAGTGATGTCTTTGTTATGTTCTGGTTATGGATTTATTTCTTTGTATCATGTCTTGTTGTGTCTTTGTTTAGATTTTCCATGCCCCTCTGTGTCCTTTAAGTTTCTCCTATGTTCTCCCCTCTGTCTGTTGTATTGTTCTCTTCATGTTTTCTCATGTGCTCCTCACCCTCGTTACCACACCTGGCCTCCTCCCTCCTCTCTTCTCACCTGTTCCTCGTCTGTTCATCAGCGTCTGTGTATTTAGTCTGTGTATTCCCCTAGCTCCTTGTCCGGTCATTGTATTTGTCATCCCCTGTCTGCTCCTGTTGTTTCCCAGTTCTTTCCCAGTTCCTCTTGGTATGTGTTTTTGGATTTTGCCTTTTGCATTTTGCCTTTGATTTGAACTTTGCTTTTGATAGGAACTTTGTCTAGTTCTTGTTTGCTATTTTGCCTTTCGTTTTGTCTGTTTTTGTTTTTTTTGCATCGAGCTTTCATTTAATAAAGCTCGCCTTTCGTTCCCCTTTATCCTTGCCTCCCGTGAGTAACTGCGTTTGGGTCCACCTCATATATCCCTTCCTAAGTTTTCCCCTTTAAACCCTAACCTGACATCATGGTTCATGATTCATGGTCCTTTCAGTGTGTCCTGTGTATTCCCCCTGTTGCAGTTTGTCTCCCTGTCTGTCAGTGTTCTCTCCTCTGTGCACCCCCCCTCGTTACCCCACCTGGCCTCCTTCCTCCTCTCTCTCCTCACCTGCACCTCGTCCCCTCATCAGTGTGTCTCTGTATTTAAGTCTTTGTTTCCCCTTCAGTCTTTGTCAGTTTGTTGCTTCTTGGTTTTTGTAGATTTCGCCTTTTGTTTAATAAAGCTCACTTTTGTTTTCCACAATCCTGCCTCCTGTCTGAGTAACCGCGTTTGGGTCCACCTCCTATTTCCCTCAACCCTGTGACACCAACAATCCACTGTCTCACACAGGGCACCATTATGTTGTACACTGCATTCCACAAGGCACAGTTATGTAGTGTTCATGCAACGTTAAAAGGGAGTTTGAGTTAAATTTGGAATCAATAATAATTCATGATCATCATAGATAATTATTGATAACAAATAAATCATGAGATCCAATTTACATTAGATCACCTTGGGGCTCCACCCTTGAAGAAGAGAAAAGATAGCAAATTCATCAAATCAGTCTCACAAGAAGGTACTAAACTATCAGTTGGTGACTCTGATTAATAATTAACTTAATAACTACAACCAAGATTACCATAACAGCTCGTACTGATCGAAGGATTCCGGAGTTCTTGACAGTGTCGAGGTTGAAGGAGTGAGGATAAGAGAATAAGAGGAAGTACAAAGGAAGGTGCTGGAGTTCTGACTATCTGGTCAGAGGGGGAACTGTCACCGTGACCAATAGTAGCTCAAAGCTGAATTTTGCACCTAGGTGTGAAGAATGGGGAATTCTGGGAAACCGAGTTCAGTTCAGAGTCAATTTTGAAATCCACAATTAACAACTTCATCTGTGGGTCCCAACATTTATCTATGAAAATGTTTAAAATAGGCCTGTTAAGGAAACTGAAACATTTTAAGTAGGGTTTGAGCAATGACAATACAGATGGATTACCCCATAGTACTGTTTGTTTTGTTATACTATCATTCTTATATAAAGAACAATAACACTTAATATCTGGCTTAAAAGACACTAGAGCTGAAACCATGTCAGATATATGGTGGTAAAGCACAAAGCTACTTGTAGTAATGACACAGATATTTCCATATATTTCCTTGAATTAAAATATTTCCTTGAATAAAATCACAATATAAATCCTTGCTGTTGTATTCTATAAGGTGAAAATGGTGTTTAGTGGTGCCCGATGTAGAGAGACTGTGTCCTCACTGCAGTGGCCCAGGGTTCAATTCTCACCTGTGGCTCTTTGCTGTGTGTCACATTGTGCATTCAACTCTCAACGTAGTGTAATAAACTATAGAAAAAAGATTGTCTCTTGTCAGTTTAACATGTTCATTTGAATCTTCATCATACACTTATCAGCTTTTAGATCCCAATGTTCTTTGTTAATTTGTCATTATATTGTGAGATTTCCACGTAACAAAGTAATTAACGCTTCTTAGAGTGGAGAAGATGAACTGGGACTTTTAGAGCCAGAGCTCTAATGGTAATGATCAGTGAATGATAAAACACATCTTACAATCATACTTGTACACATGTATTTTGATACTCAGCTGACTAAATGTACAGTATATTTTGAGAGTAACATTCAATATGCTTAAAACAAAAATCATACAAAAGAATCTGCATGTTGTAAAGCTTGCATATTCCATTAAGGTTTTCTTTCTTAACAAAAGCACGTTTCTCTCAGCACAACAGTCTGCAAAAACTCCACTAACATTTGGGGAAATTAAAGATTCCACTGTCCTTTGTGAGGAAAGTCAAATAATTCCCACATCACATTGTGATATTACACCATATAAAAAGGAACAAATTATAATATCAAGGTTAGATGTGATCTTATTGATCTTTCACCCTGAAACAAACATGATCAAACACTAATTTCTATCATCAACAGATAATCGTATAATACAGAGAATCCTTCCAAACTTTAAAACTCTCTTTTTTTTTTTTAAATGTAAAGCTTTTATATTCCATTACATTGTTTTAATTACAATATTCACATAATGAGAAGAAGCACTACAGACTTATTTTTACATTTTTGACACCATCCTCACTCAAGCAAAGAATTTCGACTCATGTTCTCTATTTCCTTTAAGTACAGGTCTTTAACATCAGCCGTGTCAATGACAGACCAGGGTCAAGGTCCTACTGTTGGAGTTTACGTAGAACTACATCAGCACTCATTTATTTACCTGAAGGAGCTTTTTTCAGTGATAGCACAAAAAGAAAGTTTCCATCCATGGTAAAAATGTCAGTGTGGTGTAACCATTAAAACTTGGTATGAAAAACTTGTTCAAAAAGGATGAAATTCTCTTTAAAACACATTATCAAATAGTTTGGCATATTCCTACATGTGTGTTGTTTAACAACGAATAAATTATATGGAACATCATTGTTCTGAATATTATAACGAATTTGGGGAATTGTGTCTGTCAAGTCAACTTCCTAAATTGTCAAGGCGGTGTAACCGACATTCAAAGAGCCATTTTGTTCATTTGTGTAAGAAGACCATGTGGCAGGAAATTATATCACAAAGAAGGACCCCTGATGAGCCTGACTGCTGCATGCCAAGGTTAGTAGCTCTCTCTTAAATCTTGATAATTTGACATTTTTAGGGTATGGTCAGGTGTGCTTTGAGTTACATGTCAAATGGTATGACCTTAGGAAATCATTTATAATTCATAATAACTGTAAAAATAAGTATTATGTGTTTGAAATCTTCACATCAAGGCCATGTGCTTACATAGGTGTCCATTATATTGCCTGTTAAATTTGAATTGAAAAGTCAAATGGTGTAACCGGTTACACCATTTGACTGTTATTACATTCCTTTCGGTTATAGGCTGATTTTGTCAAATATCAGAAGTTTTTTATGCTGATTAAAGATGTAATGTGAACTAACTTACTATGTGGAACTATTTTTAAGTGTTCTTAGAAAAAAAGTAATATATTGAAATTAAGTAACTGTTTTTATAATTACACTTGCATACACTCTAGGTGAAAATAGATATTTAATATTTCTCCTTCTGTTGTGGTTACACCACTTGACATTTTCAGGGGTAATCCATCTTCCCTTTCCTAAAAAAATGTTCAAAATCTATTTGAAAATTGCATGAAACCAACAGAAATACAAAATATAAATGTTTGCAAACCTGATGCAAGCTTTTAAAACTATTTATTAAAACATTTTTGATTTGCTCATAATGCAAACTCTTATTTGTCACTGACCCACAAATTAGCATCTACAGTATTAGCATGCTATGATGCAAGACTAATATGGTGACCATGTTAAACAATATACCTTCTTAGCATCAGCATGTTAGCATCACTGAGAGCAGCCTCACTGAGCCACTCGTCGGCATCGATTCTTGTTAACACAATGCGAGCTGCTATACACAGAAATAAAAGGTGACAATGAAACTGATGCTACCTCTCAGGTTTCCAGAAGAAGGGATGACTCAGGCATTCTTCCACTGTTGGTCTCTTTTTTGGTTCCTTGTGGATCATCAACTCGATGAGGTCCTTTGCCACCACATCTTCAACATGGTCCAACGCGTACAAACCTTCATCAATGTTGTACTCACATTTATGAAGCTTGTCGCCGAAAGGATGGTGTCCTCCAGAGAGGATGTAATAAATCAGCATCCCTGCCACCTAAAAATTAACAGATCATTTGAGCAATGATAGGAGTATTCTTCAATTATTCATCAATGCAGTTTTTGTCGCAGTAAAACTGACCTGTACATCAGTGTTTGACTTGTATCGTATGTCAGCTTCGTCTGTTAAAGTCTCCCTGGCCTTCCAGCATCTTGTTCCTGCACTGCCTGTGCAATAAGTTGTTTGGCCCTTGAGTAACCGTCTACTGATGCCAAAATCTGCTAATCTCGCCCTCCCGTTAACATCTACGGGACAAATCACAAAAAGGTATAATAATTATAAATTTGGAATACTGTTGCTGTCATTCTGAATTTCTGATTTAATTTCAATACTCCAATACATTTTGAACTTTTCCTTACCAATCAAAACATTCTGTGGTTTGAGATCACGGTGGACAATTGGAGGATTTTGACAATGAAGCACTTTTAAACTCTCCAGAACCTGATAGACAAGTTTCTCTTTCAGCAGACCACCATCATTGTTTCTGATGCATTCTTCCAGGGTGTATTCACAAAGCTGAAGACCAAGATATCCAAAGTACTCATCCTCTGCAAAGTCAACGTATCGTACAATAGATGGATGATCAAGTTCTGGAAGTCGTAGAAATCCCTCCTCATTCCTCAGCGTTTGATAATTGCTTTTTTTCATTCTCTTGATAGCAACCTCAGTGCCATCATCTCTCAGCCCCAAGAAGACGTCAGTACCATCACTGCCCTCTGCTATGTGGAACTCTTCATCATTCACATACTTCATGCTCCCAATTCTGGTTACTCTGCTTACATCAGTGCTAACCAGCTTCTGTAATTTTTCTCTCCACCTCTTGCTGATTTGTAGCCACGTGTGTGTATCTGATGACACAGTGGTGTTGGAGTGGAGTGGCTGAACATTTGAAGTTGACTCCACAACAGGAACTGATGTTGGATCAGTTGCATCACTCAAATACTTGTCATTTGGGTCTTCTTCCTTGTCTGATATGTCAATATTCTTGTTCTTCTTTGTCTTCTTGTTGGTCTTCTTTTTCCTCGGCCCAGGTGAGGCTGTACAGTCCTCGCATTTCACGTTTGGTTTGCTGAAATAATTGTTCAGTCGTCTGAGAACTTCTTTCAGCTTGTCATTGTTGGTCATTTCTGCAGACATCAGTATGTCCTCAGGCACTGCAGTTATCCCCACTGATGTAAAGATGTCACCCACATGTTCAACTGAAACTAAGTTTGCAAATACACCATATGTGAAGACTCTGATCTCTGAGTGGTGATGGACCTTGACAAAAGGAGCAACTGCTTTGCACAATTTCTTGACAAAGTTCAGATCCCAGCCATCTGTGCCTTTTGTTTTCTGTGTTATCACATACAGTGTTTGCAGAACAGTTTCACACACATCAGGTCTCTCTTTTAAGCGAAGCCTGTCCAGTAGTTTGGGGACTAAAGCTTGTGCTTGTTCATTTGTTATTTCCTCCACAGTACACAGAACTGCATGTAAAGTAATAATAGTGTCATGTACATATTCCTTGCGAATGTTTGGAATGCGTCTGACTGCTCCTTCAATGTAGGTGTTCAGATTTCCAGTGTCCTTCAGCCATTTGATACTTCCCTGGCGGTATTTCTCTCCATCTGGCCCAGGTTCAGTAAAAAGAACTTCATTAATGGTCAGATGGGTCTGAGGATGCTCCAACAGCATGTGACTGTGAAAAGTTTTGAACACTTGTTCAGGTGTTTTACTTTGCACAGCAATTTCCACATCAAGAAAATATCTGATTTCAGAGCATAATTTATCTCCTTTCGATGCGAGCTTGTGAATCAGCCGAGTTATTTTCACATTGTCAGTCACATGTTGATGATGAGTGCCATCTAAGTGTGTCACCAATGCACCAGCAGAGATGAGCACTTTTGCAACGTCATGTCGGTTGTTGATGGCAGCAGTGTGCAGTGGTGTGTATGGATGTAGATCCCATCCATCTGGATAAGCTCTTGCTTCAAGCAGTTCCTCCACAAAATCAAGTGGTGCATCATACATTGAGACATAATGCAGAGGTGTGAAGCCTTGCTCTGAAACATTGTTTGGGTTTGCACCCTGCCGCAAAAGGAAAGTAAAAATATCCCAGTTGTGAGTTACAACAGCAGCAGTCAGTGGGGTTATGTAGTCATTACACGTTGTGCATGGGTAAAGTTCATTTATGTCGTTCTCCTTAAGTAATCTTTTTAGCCTCTTGAGGTTGTTGTCAAATAAACACTGTATTATACGATGTGTTCCTGTTGGGGGTGCTGCCAGTTGGAACTGTGGGTTGATATTCATTTCTTTTCTTCAGTGTAACTGTGAAAAAGAAAAAGTTATAATATTACTGTTATATGAGGTATGAATCATATCATTTTCACATTAAATCTTATTTAAAATAATTTTATTAAGGTGAGGTACAAATCCATCACAAGCCATTCCCTGTAACGACATATAAGTACCAGAAGTAATGCAAAATAATTTCTACAACTTGAAAAGTCATCCAGCTACTACACTTGTCCTAACTTTTGTTAAGATTTATTCATTTAAATTTCACCTGACCACTGTGACAAATCACTATGCCCTCATGACCACCTGCCCAGAGATTCCTGTGCACTCTATCCACTTGTCTGATTTATGCACACTGATTTGAGTCTAAGACACTGTGATACAATTGTCATGCACCAATACACTGTATTATTAAAAGAGCTGTACATATCCTATTGATAAACGAGATAGGTTGCAAGCATTAGTCCTATTTATGGGGGGTTAATACATTGGAGAGAAAAGCCAGGGTATGAGAAAGAGCACAGCTGCTTTCCAATGGACAGGCAAAGTTCAAGAGATAACACTTGTTTCGCACAGAAGCATCGAGGTGAGATTTAGAGAGTCAGCCAGTTTCAAACAGAGAAAGTCCTTGATCAAGCTTTACTTAATGATACAATTCTAAATAAATGGTAAAAAGTAAGTTGTAGTTTGTCTTATCTCAAATGAACAAATACGTAGTGCAACACCTTTCCCTCACTGAACTTTAGAATTTAAACTTCCTCCTTCAGGTCTGCAACAGGAGTTAAACTTTGAATAAGCAGAGCTGTGGACTTTTCATTAATAGACTTTGGTGGTCGCAGGTACAAGGTGAAATATTGTGTTTTCATGTAAACTTTCATTCTGATAACTTCAAATAACCACAAGAGTGAAAACTAAAGGCGAGTAGGTCAACATGACTGTGTTTGTTTAAGGTGAGCACACTGATTATTGGTCGTGAATAACCGTCTGTTATTTTGACCTCAATCTTTTCCACATTTTTCAATGTATTCACTCCATTAAAACACAAAAATATTCGTCTCAATTGGGAATTCACTGTCTATTTTACTCATCGATAACATTCATAATTACAAAGATAATCGATGTTTGTCTGCCATTTTTTCCATTCAAGCAGAGGATGATGAATGTTAAATAAATCCCACATTCAACCTCGACTTCAACTCGCCCTTGTTTCCACAATCCTGGCTCAAGCAGACAAATAACAATTCAAACTCTATACGCTGCTTTTCCACACAATTCAAGCAACACTGCAGTTTGGCCCACAGCTTGTATTCGATTTTTTAATTTCACATCTGGAAGATCTTCTGAACTCCCCTTCTATGATTTACAGTACAATTTGAAGGTGAATGTTAAGAGAATTGTAGGAAAATGAACTTACAAAGTTTAAGTAGTGTGTACCGTAGTATGAATTATGTTGATCAAAACTTAACAAGCTGTGCTTTATCTGTGTTTCTTCCAGCTTTTCGTTCTGTCCCGAGAAAGGAAAAGACCCGTTAGATGATGGGTTGGGCTTTTACAGGAAGTGGGAGGACTTTCCCCTTGTACTTCTTTTTTAACCCTTTGTTAGGTCAAAAATGACCTGGTGACGTTGTTTTCGTACAATATCTTCTATCTTCTCTATATCTGACCCACTAATGGAAGAGTGTAGGGTCCAATCACCTTTCTTTAGAGCAAAGCTGGTCTAGTAGTGGGGACTAAAGCTTGTACTTGTTCATTTAGTATTTCCTCCACAGTACACAGAACTGTGAAGTAATAATAGTATCCTTTATGTTCCTTGTGAATCTTTCGAAAGCGACTGATTGCTTCAGTGTAGGTGTTCAGATTTCCAGTGTCCTTCAGCCATTTGATACTTCCATGTCGGTATTTTTCTTCATCTGACCCAGTTACAGTAAAAAGAACTTCAGTCATGGTCAGATGTATCTGAGGATCCTCCAACAGCATGTGACTGTCAGAAGTTTTGAACACTTGTTCAGGTGTTTTACTTTGCACAGCAATACCCACATCCAGCAAATATCTGATTTCAGAGCATAATTTATCTCCTTTCGATGCAAAGTTGTGAATCATCTGACTTATTTTTTAATTGTGAGTCACATATTGAGGATGAGTGACAAGTAACTCGGTCACTGTTGCACCAGCAGAGATAAGCACATTCACAACATCCTCTCTGTCATTGATGGCAGCAGCTTGCAGTGGTGAGTATACCTGTAGATCACATCCATCTGGATTAGCTCTTGTTTCAAGCAGTTTCTCCACAAAATCAAGTGGTGCTTTAAAAAGTGACACATAATGCAGAGGTGTGAAGTTTTTCTGTGAAATATTGTTTGGGTTTGCACCCTACTGCAAAAGGAAAGTAAAAATATCCCTGTGATGAGTTAGTTCATTAAGTTTCAGTTTTGGCCAGTCAAGGAAAAAAGATGATCAGCTCACTCCTCCAAATCCAGACTTGTTCAATTTACTGCAGTTTAAACACAATGTCACTGTTTAACAAATGAAGAGAGAAAGATTATAAAAGAAAAAAAATCCTAACCACTCCTTACAGTCTAAAGACCAAGTTTATTATCAATGTCTTTTGGCTTGTTTTCTCTCATACAACACAATACAAAGACCATTTAAGAAAAATATCAGTGTAATATTTGTACTCTCTATATGACCACACATAAATCATCTGTCTGCAAAAACTCTTTTAACATTTGGTTAAAATAAAGAACTCAACTGTCCTTTGTGAGGAAAGTAAAATAATTCCCACATCACATTGTGATATTTCAGTGTTTATAAATGATGATACTGTATAACTCACTGGTGCTTTTAGATAAAGCGCAGTCATCCATCATTTTGACTAATTTTGATGGAAACTGCAACACCTCAAATAATTATTATGAGTTGTTAAAAACTGTCTAGTACTGCTGTTCTCAAACTGTGGTAGTATGTGAGCTCCCTCTAGTGGTATGCACAGGACTCCAAGGAACATTTATAGAAAATAAAATACATCAGAAACTTTCAGGAACATATCATTCATATCAAAAAACTACAGAATTAAAGAAAGATACAGAAAATAACTAAACTGAAGTGTAACTGTAACATTTTTGTTTGAGCGATGAAATCCATGATTACAGTAAATACCAAGCAACAACCTCAAGGGCTGAGAAATGAAGCCAATGCTATATTAAATTATATTGAGGCCTAAAGTTGCTCATAATTAGAGGATGGCACTTTATTTCATATATCAGTCATCTAATATGCATTTCTTTGTGATAAATTGGACTGAAAGACCGAAGAGGAGGGAAATGGGCCGGTGTTTTGTGATTGAGGAGCGAGTCTGTTTCTGGAGGAGACAGCCGGAGCCAGGAGCTTTAGGAGGAAAACACCGGGAGCTGAGGAGAGTACAGAGGTTGTTTTTAAAAGTTTTGGGCTTAAAAACTGGATTTATCTTCACTCTCCACTGCCATAACGAGCCATAGAGGTGCCAAAATCCAACGTAATATACTATAACTTTCTTTGACTGCTGATTAGAGGAGAAATGTAGCGTTAACATTGCTTCCTCGCCCTGCACATTTTTCCAATGAATGAACCAGTTCTGCATCAGCATTTCAACAGTTTGCCACCTTGGCCCTGTTGCCAGTCATACTCAAGTATTTTATTTTTATTTTATTTATTGGTTTATTTTAACAGGGATAGTGTACATTAATTAAACAGTCCTGTAAATGCTCCAGAGTTAGCAAGAAGGCTATTCAACTCTGCTGTAATCAAGTTTATCTTAGAATATATGAGTAGGAGGTGGACATTACTTCTCTGTCCAGACAGTTTAACACCCGTTCACACCTAGGCCCACCTGGCCCTAACGACCCACAAGTGGTCCTAACGACTCTGAAACTCGGAGTTCACATATGTCCTTAAGGACTCTGTAAGAACACACTCACACAGAGTTTAAAAGCCTGCAAACTCCCCTCCACTTTGAAGAACTGAAGAAGCCTCTTGGCTTCTAACTGAACCTTAAAGGAAGATTTTCACATTTTTAATACTGTTATCAACATGGGAGTGAACAGATATGCTTGCTTTATGCAAATGTGTGTTAATAAGTATTGCAACAATCCAACACAACAACAATGTCCAGAATATTCTCCAGAATAACCTCAAAGGTACACTCTAAAAAAAACCCAAAAAAAACGGTAAAAGCAATGGAAGCAAAGTTTCCAACTAATACTGTAAAATTACAGTAAATAGCCATATCAGAGAACTACATACAACTGTATAAATACAGGAGTAGATTTTACAGTCAAAATTAATTCAAATAGTATATTATAAATGACCAATTATTGCCTGTTATGTGCAATAAGAGTAATTTTAAGGCTTTTTTCTCAGTGTAATGAATGTGTATTGGGAGCTGGACTCAACAATTGTGAAGCACAGGAGCAGCTTATGAAGACAATCAACAATATTTGGACTTAAATCATGGCCATTAAACTCTACAACTATTTCTTGCAAACGAAACAAATGTAAAAAATCATGTTAGGATACATTCAATGTGGGCAATACATACTGTGCATGAGAAACTGTTGTCAGATCATTTCAAACTGTCTGTTCACTTGCTAGGCAGCTGAGGCCTCCTTAAATACCTCCGATTGTCCATCTATGGAGAAAACAGGCATTTGTTTAGACAATCCATGTAAACCTTTTGGTATTTGCAGACAAACATTCATTTCTACTTTGAGTTGCTTTTTCCTTATCAGACATTACCAGAGTAGGAATCCTTAAGTTCAATACCTTTTTAAAAGACTTGTAATCAGCAACACATCTTTAACTTACTTAACAGTTGTAGTTTGCAATTAAAGCTATAGAGCACAACCATACAACAGAAATCAGATAAGCTGGGAAGAAACAAAGCTCAAATGAATAAATAAAACCAAAGGCAAGGATTGAACTGAGGAAGAAGTGATATATGGAGAGAGAAATTTCCAAATAGTCAAATTCACATGTGGAGTAATAAGGATTGCTCCAGGCGTTGTTGTGTAGACTTCTGGCTTGTATCCAATTCATTTGATAAGGGCAGTATCACGGTTGAAGTTTTATCTACAACCTTAACAGAGCACAAGGCAATAACAATTAATATTAGTCTTTTTCCTGATAAATCTGGATTAAAAAAAATATCTTATTGGAAAATGAATAGCTCCCTCTTAAATCCCAATTGTGTAAAAGTAGAGCTAGAAAGGCTTATTTAACATTACTGGAATAAAGCTCAAAAAGAAGGAATTTTTGTATCAAACTGGGAATTCCTTTAATTTGTTTTAATGCAATCTGCTGTGCTCTGCATGTGTGTTAGTCAGACACACGACAGAGAAAGAGACTGACTCGAGTGAATAAACAGCAATAGCAACAACAGACCCGGTGAATGAGAGAAAATGTTTAAATTTAAAAAAAAATTTAAATAAAAGAAAATAATCACGTGACGAATTATGGTATCATTATTTTAAGCCAATTATTGAATTTACAGAACAATTACTATATTGTGATATATACCGTTACCGTGATATAACATTTCTTATACGGTGATCGAAGATTTTGGCCATATCAACCACCCCGCAGTCTAACTGTGGAAAATTCACTTGATTGGACATCATTTATAAGGCTCACACCTGTCTAGATGAGGTCTCACAGCTGACAATGCATATCAGAGCAAAGAACAAGCCATGAGGGGGAAGGAACTGCCTGCAGAGCTCAGAAACAGGATTGTGTCGAGGCACAGATCTGGGGAAGGCTACAAAAAAAATTCTGCTGCACAGAATGTTCCCAAGAGCACACTGGCCTCCATAATTCTTAAATGGAAGAAGTTTGGAACAACCAGGGCTCCTCCTAGATCTGGCCACCAAGCCCAACTGAGTAATCAGGGAAGAAGGGCCTTGGTAAGAGAAGTGACCTGATGGTCACTATGGGAAAAACCTCCACAAGGTTAACCATCACTGCAGAAGATTTTGTTTGTAGCCCTTCCCCAGATCTGTGACTCGATACAATCCTGTCTCTGAGCTCTGCAGGCAGTTCTTCCCACCTCATGGCTTGGTTTTTGCTCTGATATTCATTGTCAGCTTTGAGACCTTACATAGACACGTGTGTGCCTTTCCAAATCATGTCAAATCAACTGAATTTACCTAATCAAGCTTATCCAAAGACATGTCGCAGGGGCAGCAGCTTCAGCAGCTTCAGCAGCAAGCCCCAGACTTCCCTTTCCTCGGCCGCATCGGCTAACTCTGACTGGGGAATCCCCAGGTGCTCCCAGGCCAGAGAAGAGATATAATCCCTCCACCTGATCCTGGGTCTACCATTAGGTCTCCTTCCAGTTGGACGTGCCAGGAACACCTCCCTAGGAAGGCGCCCTGGTGGCATCCTCAACAGATGCCCAAACCACCTCAACTGGTTATGTTTTAGTTTTTAATTTTTGATAAATTTGCAAAATGTTCTAAAATTCTCTTTTCACTTTGTCATTAAGGGGTATGGAGTTTAAATTGATGAGAGTCTCCATTTTCACAGGCATGACATCAATACAAGCAGCTCTCACACAAATATTGGTAAACAGGAGATAAACAATCAGCCTGACTCTGTCCAAAGCTAATAAAAGCTCACAAATTAACAACAACAAAAAATTCTTTACTCACAAAATGTGATTAATCTATACAGTCATCATATCTTGCTGCATCTCTGGTAGTTATGACAGCCAGTGCATCTCCGCTGAGACAGGTAGGAAGTATGTTCATCTGCACAGGCTTTAATTGAAAGCTCCAATCTAATTTTACAAAAATTGGAAAAACGTCATTTGTTCCTACTGTCTCCACAGAAACACACAGAAATCGTGAGCTGAAGGTGAGCTAGAAAAGGCTTTTAACTTATGAAATGTTTTAGTAAAATAACACAAAAAAAAACACAAATCGGCCCTTTTAACAGGTTAGTTTCTGATTTCAATGGTTCAGTATTTAAAGTTCAACAGGAAACACAAAAATAAATGATATCCGCAATTCTGCTTTTTTAAAAATAGATTAAACAATTAGTCAACCAAACTTAATATGATTACCAGAAAACCCACATAATTTAGCAGCAACAACTTGTACAGAGCAAATAGACCCAGAGATTAACACTCAAACATTATTTAAACACAAACAAACTAGGGACGTCAGTGCGTTTCTGCTCAGGCCAGAGCGCACATCCATGAGGCTGGAAAGGAGCCATAATCCCACGCGATTTCTGGTGTCATCCTTTAGAGGCGTCACCTGGGAAAACACTCTCTCAATGTGGGCATTTGATATCAGCAGAGTGAGCAATGACACCCAGTGCTAAATCTTTGAAACTCTGGTTTCCTCCAGCATCTTGAAATGCCTCAACTTCCAGCAAAAAGATTTCACGCTCGGCACACAGCGGGACTTGTGTTTTTTTGTGGCGCCATGTTCTTTCGGATCGTTAAGGTGAGCTCTTGTTTCTTTGTTACAATAATTGCAACTGGACGGAAAACCGCCCAATCTGGCAAGACTGGGAACTGTTGTTCACTGTTTAGTTATCAGAGTGGTGAGGAGGACTGAGAGCCAGCCAAACGTATGCTGAGTTTAGGACACTGTGGTCGAATTTTAGCCAGTGAGAAACAGGAAAGTGTAGCAACCATTTCCATGAAAAAAATTAGATGAAATTTAAACAAATGTTCACTGATTCCTCTCCTGGCATCCTCGTTCAGTCAGTCACTCGCTCTTTTGCCTTGAATACAGTGTTATGTTGAACAAGGAGATGAGAACTGTGAATTACACGATTCACCGCTAAACGATGTTGTACCGGAAGCATGACTGAACGAACAAACAAACTAACGATATTAACGATTCTTCCTGCCGAACTTACCGACAGGAACTGAATCTACATCGAATGATGAAATCCACCTCTACAAGACACCATAGAATCAAACAATCCAAGACAAAGGGGGTTGTGCACGTATTTTCCAGCAGCAAGTCCAGATTTATAAACAAAAAAGGAAACTGATACATCTCCTCAAATCTGAAGATTTTCACCAGTAATGGTGGGGAAAACATCACGCATGATCCCACTGTACTTCACAGAAAAATCTTTAAAAATAATCTACTACTTTCTGGAAAATATTTGTTTTTTACAGTAGTTTTCAGTGAATTACTTTTATGTATGATGCATGTATGTTTTATGTATGATACCATTAATGACCCTTTTCAAAAAAACACTTTAGACATATGATTAGTTACCCGCAATTTTAAGGAAAACACTTTGAATGACTGCTGATTTCTGTAATGTACATTGAAAAGGAAAAAAAACATGTTAAATTGCCTTTAAAAATATAATGATAATGTAATCTTATATTACGGTTAATTATTTGTAATTTTAAGGGTAAATCTTTAAACTACTGCTAATATCTGTTAATCTACAGTTATTGTTTTATTGAAAATGTAGATGAACCTGTAAAAAAACATTTTATACAAAATTACAGTGGAATGTGTACTAATACAATACCATATAAATGGTACAAATTAAAATGACTCCTAATATATCCAAATCTACAGACATTTTATTGTTTAAAAAAAGCAAAAATCTGTAAGAATACAGAAGCCTTTTTGTAAAATGACATGAAGTGCACTTTTTGTAAAATATTAATTTAAATTGTCTTTATACAGTAATGTACAGTAAATTACTTTTGTGTCTGTACATATACTACTCTAAAAACACATGAAATCACCTTAACCATGCATACTTAAGGACCTGCAATTTTATGGAAACACTAAAGATTTCTGAAATTTAACGTACATTTCTTCATTATCATTATTAGGAAAGGACATTTTATGTAAAATTACATTTGAATATGAAAGAAATATGTTAAATTACCTTTTAAAAAACATAGTAGTAATGTTATATCATATTATGGTGAATTACTTAATTAATTCTAAAGGTAAATCTTTAAATCACTGCTAGTATCTGTTAATTTACAGTTATTACATTGTCTTGAAAATGGTAATAAACCTGTAAAAAAAAATACACAAACTTATATGTAAAATTACAGTTAAAGATGTAGAAATACAATAAATAGTCGCTAAAAAATCATAATATTAATGTACTCTCAAATCATGGTTAATTAACTGTAATTTTAAATGAAAACCTAAAATTACTGAAAATCTCCTGTAAAATTAACAAAAAGAATTTAATCGGAATGCAAACTGTAGCCACCCATTTAGCTATCGCTGTTGAAAGTTTGTCTCATGTAGTTATCCAGGCGTCTCCACTGCAAACTATACAGCGTGTTCTGTGAGGGGGAGGAGGGCTCTCTGCAGCAGCTATGTGCTCGGCCAGCAAGTGATATTTGATACTCAACGTACTCCGTTGGTAACTCAGTTCACATCCACAGTGACTGCAGATAACTTGGTTCTTGTCAAGAAAACCATCTGGCAGGGGTTTGGAGTGGAATTGTCATTCAAACAACCCTTTTTATATCCATTTCTGCTCAAAGAGGTTTGTTTCTGCTGCCATCCCCAACGTAAGCTTACAACACTGAAATCTAGTGTCTGCATCTCCATCTTTTTTTAACATGACATAAGGAAACATATCTTCCAATCATATTTTCATACATTAATTGCTGAACTCTTACATGGTGTATTTTGAGACATTCAGCATTCAACATTAAGCGTGTGTAAAACAAACTCAAGAAATAATCA
Organism: Sparus aurata; assembly: GCF_900880675.1. Taxonomy (NCBI): domain Eukaryota; kingdom Metazoa; phylum Chordata; class Actinopteri; order Spariformes; family Sparidae; genus Sparus; species Sparus aurata. Next base: position 6,630 of record NW_022045187.1, on the reverse strand, counting down.
GGATTTTGGAAAGCTCTTATATTTATTCAAGTTGTAAAAATACATATATTCAGATAAATGGCAGTACATGTGAGAGAATATGGCAGAACGGGTAATGAGACAGGATAATCAAGAAAGGAAAATAATTCACATAATGTAGTTAAATGACAAAATACACAAAATTGTAAAATTATGAAAAACTTAACTATTCAGGGTCTTTTCAGGTAATACTGATGCACCAAGCAATGAAAAGAAATCAGCAACCCACATGGTTGGCTGGTCCAAATCTAACACAACATTATGGTTTTTGTTCATAAGTCATGACTTGTATAATTTGTAAGATACAAATAAAATAACCAGATAAATGTAGCAAAATAAAAGAAGAAGAGTTCCTGATTATGATAGCAGCCTTTTGAAAATAGTTATTATGTACAACACATGCAAAACTTTACAGGCTTATTTCACAGGAAACATTTTGACATGTCACAGTAAGTAAAAGCACAGGAGTGAATAATAAAATGAATCATGACTGAATTCCATTTAGCTGCTTCAGTTTCAGGGTCCTGGTATTGTTCATGCTGGTTCACTGTCAGGTCTTATTGGGACACTTCAATAGAAAAGAGACACTATTAATGTTATTCGTAACAATTCCTTTTAGCTTTCATGAAATCAGGTGTGAAAAGGCTTCTTTCTATTTTTCTTTTTTCTGAAGCCTTGCTATGGGGCTTGGACGGGACACTACAACTAGCATTGTTCAGCATTGTTTCTCTCTGAAACATTTCCTTCAGAGGGACCTCTGAATTCCAACCTTGGCTCTTGGCAAACTTGTAAACACATCCGAAGAGATCAGGAAACAGCTCCATCACTTTAACTTTGTCTGCATCATCGGCACTGCAAAGGAAAAGGAACCTTTCATTTCAAAGTATTGAAAACTAGCATATATGGGTGAATGACACCAATAACCAAAGCATTACATCGTGTGCTAGTAGACTTAATGACTCCTGCATTGTGTTTTGACTTTCATTTGTCATGCATCTTCTTTTATTGAACTGTTAATATTAAGTTTCAACATGGCTGCTGCTTGGTTCAAGGGTGTGCGACGTCGGATTTGTTTGGACTGAAAGGATACCGTTAATAAATTATTTAATAAATGCCGCAAGCATTGTCCACCAGAGCCACCACAGTCACGTGCACCCCAGAGCCAATCACTGCGGAGCCCGACTCCACGACATACCTTAAGAAACAAGCAGATTTATACCTGCAGCAGCGCGAGCTGGACCGGGATTTTGCCGGCGGTTGGTCTCGTTCTGTGCATCTAAACTGACTGTTGTGGATTAATGAGACTAAACAAGTCCGGACCGAGTCTGTTCGGGTCTGAGGAGATTCGGATCCGCAAGGACTACAAACTGGAATCGGAATCTTTGGATGTTTGTTTTTAGCTAGCTGCTAGCTGCTAGGCCACCCACACGGCCCACCTCCTGAGTCGACGGACCGGACGCACCGACACGTCCAAAGCCGGACTTAGGGTAAATAATGTCCGCCACGCTTTTTCTGGAACATTGCCGTCACGTTTGCTTTGTGTCTGGTGCAGGAAGAAACGGTAAAAACAGGCTTTTGTCATGAAAGTGTACAAGCAGCAAGTTTTGTTGCTGAGGAACAGTGAAAGTCGGGTGAGGGATGCCGGCTGTGATACAGAAAGTGACAGAGATGGCGAGTTTTGAGAGTTGAGAGATTTGTGACATATAGAGTGTTTGGAGTGTATAGTTAGTGTGTAATGTAATGTTTAGTGTAGTGTGTTTAGTGTGTAGTGGAGTCATTTTTTTTGGGTTGTGAGTCAAAATAATGAGGAGACTGCTGAATGTGGAGCAGGCAGTGCAGCTCTTCATTGAGCTGAGGAGCCTGAGGAATTGCCTGCATTTAAATGTCAATAGTTACATATAACTTTGTAAATTTCAAAAACTTATGCACAAATTTAGCAAACAACAATTTATATTTGCATTAAAACTAATGCAACTGGTTCATTAAACATATTTGTGGTTTTCACATAAAACATTTTCCTACTCTGATTTTATGTTATTTTGTGATTTTAGGTCCATAGTGTTAATATAATATGTCAAAATGAAAAAATAACTGTACAGTCACACATGTGAGGTTGTGCTGAAAATAATGACACCAAACAAGGCAAGGTGAATAGTTAATAGGGTGAAATGTAGTGGTATAATCAAAAGTAGTCAAAAACAGCCAATTATATCCCTGATGTCCACTTTCAAACACTCCTCAAAGATGAGGTCTGCATGACAGATAACATGCTCAGTTTCTGGTGGTTGGCTTTAATAGCTGATTATGAAATACATTTTAAACATATTTCAATTAATAATTAGAACAAGCAACTAAACAGGTTTTGTTTAACTAACACAGAGCGTTGAAGACACAATGTGAAAAGGGATGCTGCAGTGATGCACCACATGAGAAGAATTATGTGTTTTTTGACCTCTTTAAGATTTACATGTCTTAAAGATGTACTTTTAGCTGAGTTTCACTCACTAGTGCTCATGAAGGTTTCGGATGAAGCGCAGTAATCCCAGTATGTGGTCAGGGTAGGGCTTCTTCCATCCATCCATTTTCTGGACCAACCCTGGTGGAAACTGTAACACCAAATAAAATTAGTGATGGGGAGGAGTATAAAAGTTGAAGTCGTTATGTTGCAGTCACCTTCTTTTTCCACTGTCTGAAGGATCCATCCCTGGCGTATTGTTCTATTGAACGAATCAGTTCCGGGTCAGCATGTCGGCAGTTTGACGCCTCCTCTCTGTTGCCAGTCCTTCTCAAGTATTCAACTCTGCTGACAAAAGAGTTTATCTTAGAATATATGAATTACAAAATAAACAAAAATATCATGTAACCTAAAGGTTCTGTTCTAATGTTAAGTAACCTGAAAAACTCAAGATCTCACTGACATTTGTAACAAAGCTAATAATTAATATACAGCCCTGCAACATAGCCTTACTCAACAGTATGTCATTCCATTTGTCAAGATAATGACACAATGATCTATCATTGTTGTTTATTTAATATTACACATAATATATGATATATATGATAATAATTATAATATATATGATATAAAAATGTGTAATTAGAGTAGAAAGCAACTACACCAGCAGTACAGTTTTCTTGTGTCACTAATTGGCCTCAAAGAAAGTCTAATAAGGTCCAAACAAGATCATAATTAGCAACATATTACTCTGTAATAAAGTGAAACTACATTAAATAACGCCCAATAAATGCACCATCCTCTGAGTACTGTTCTCTGTCTGATCATTATTAATATGGCACTACATCATCAATTACAGCCTGTGTTGTCTAATTGAGCCATTGTAGGTCTGTGGTGGAAGCATTAAGTGTGGTGTCTTCAGTATGACTTGGTAGTGAGGGGGTGTCTAATCAATATGTTATGGATTTGATATGGTATTGTATTTGATTTCTTATTGCATGAACTTGTATGCAATAGTATAGTTCCTATTTGTTTTCTAATTACAATATGCAGTTATTAAGCATAGTAGTCTAAGTATATACATTTTAGGTCTAATAATACATTTGCAATTCGTAATTATAACCTGATTTCGGTGTTTAGTTCATAGGGTAGAAATTTATTATACTTATTTTCTATTTTTTGTCTAATTTGTTATAAAATTCGTCTTGTCACATCTTATTAGTTAGGAAGGCTATAACTGTTTTTGTTTACTGTCTGATAAATACCATATTATTCAAAAATTTTTCTAATTTGACAAAAAGTATGACTTGGTACATCTTGTTAGTGTGCTCTAACATAAAGTGCACATATTTCCTTCCTACCTTTCAGTGGTCCAGAAGAAGGGATGACTCAAGCATTCTTCCACTGTCGGTCTGCTCTCTGGTTCTTTACTGATCATCCACTCGATGAGGTCCTTTGGCACCACATCTTTAACATGGTCCAACATGTACAAACCTTCATCAATGTTGTACTCACATTTATGAGGTTTGTCGCCAAAAGGATGGTGTCCTCCAGAGAGGATGTAATAAATCAGCATTCCTGCCACCTTGAGAATTAAGAGAACAGTTTTGTAATATATGAAGTATTTTCTCCAAGTCATCACTTGAGTTTACATAGCAGTAAAGCTGACCTGTATATCAGTGCTCCGCTTGTATCTTATGTCAGTTTCTCCTGTTAAAGTCTCCCTGGCCATCCAGCTTTTAGTTCCTGTTCTGCCTGTGCGACAAGTTGTTTGTCCTGTGGATAACTGTCTACTGATGCCAAAATCTGCTAATCTTGCCCTCCCGGTAACATCTGCAGGACAAATCAAAGAAGGCAAACTCATTAGAATTATGTTTCACACTTGTAAATTTAAATATTGTTGTTATTTTTTATATTTTAAACTTTTCTTACCAATCAAAACATTCTGTGGTTTGAGATCACGATGTAAAATTGGTGGATCATGTGAATGAAGCACTTTTAAACTTTTCAGAACCTGTTTGACAAGTTTCTCTTTCAGCAGACCACCATCATTGTTTCTGATGCATTCTTCCAGGGTGTATTCACAAAGCTGAAGACCAAGATATCCAAAGTTCTCATCCTCTGCAAAGTCAACGTATCGTACAATGAATGGATGATCAAGTTCTGGAAGTCGTAGAAATCCCTCCTCAGTCTTCAGCTCCTGGTAGTTGCTTTTAGTCATTCTCTTAATAGCAACCTCAGTGCCATCATCTCTCAGCCCCAAGAAGACGTCAGTACCATCGCTGCCCTTTGCTATACGGAACTCTTCATCATTCACATAAATCATGCTCCCAATTCTGGTAACTCTGCTTCCAACAGTGCTAACCAGCTTCTCTAATTTTTTTCTCCACCTCTTGCTGATTGGTCGCAATTCATGTGACATCAAAGTTTTGTGGTGTAAGGGCATGAAAACTGAAGTTGACTCCGCAATTGAAAATGGTGTCAGATCAGGTGTAGCAGCGGAGACTTCATAATTTTGGTCTTCTTGTTGCTTTTCTATATTTTTCCTTGGCCCGGGTGAGGCTGAACAGTCATCACTCTCCAAGTTTGGTTTGCTGAAATAATTGTTCAGTTGTCTGAGAACTTCTTTCAGATTGTCATTGTTGGTCATTTCTGCAGACATCAGTATGTCCTCAGGCACTGCAGTTATCCCCACTGATGTAAAGATGTCACCCACATGTTCAACTGAAAGTAAGTTTGCAATGACACCATATGTGAAGACTCTGATCTCTGAGGGGAGATGGACCTTTACAAAAGGAGCAACTGTTTTGCACAATTTCATGACAAATTCCAGATTCCAGCCATCTGAGCCTTTTGTTTTCTGTGTTATCACATACAGTGTTTGCAGAACAGCTTCACATACATCAGGTTTATCTTTTAAGCAAAGCTGGTCCAGTAGTTTGGGGACTAAAGCTTGTGCTTGTTCATTTGGTATTTCCTCCACAGTACACAGAACTGCATGTAAAGTAATAATAGTGTGATGTACATATTCCTTGTGAATGTTTGGAAAGCGTCTGACTGCTCCTTCAGTGTAGGTGTTCAGATTTCCAGTGTCCTTCAGCCATTTGATACTTCCCTGCCGGTATTTCTCTTCATCTGACCCAGTTACAGTAAAGAGTGTTTCAGTCATGGTCAGATGGGTCTGAGGATCCTCCAACAGCATGTGACTGTCAAAAGTTTTGAACACTTGTTCAGGTGTTTCACTTTGCACAGCAATTGCCACATCCAGGAAATATCTGATTTCAGAGAATAATTCATCTCCTTTCGATGCAAAGTTGTGAATCATCTGACTTATTTTTTCCTTGTGAGTCACATGTTGAGGATGAGTGACAAGAAAGTATGTCACCACTGCACCAGCAGACATGAGCACTTTCACAACATCCTCTCTGTCTTTGATGGCAGCAGCTTGCAGTGGTGTGAATAGATGTAGATTACATCCATCTGGATTACCTCTTGCTTCAAGCAATTTCACTAAAAAAAAAGTGGTGCTTCGGATAGTGACACATAATGCAGAGGTGTCAAGTCTAGCTCTGAATTACTGTCTGGGTCTGCACCCTGCTGGCAAAAGGAAAGTAAAAAATATCCCTGTTGTGAGTTACAACAGCAGCAGTCAGTGTGCTTATGTAGTCTTCACACTCTGTGCATGAGTAATTGTCATTAATGTCGTTCTCTTTCAGTAATTCTTTTAGCTCCTCAAGGTTATTGTCAAATACACACTGTATCATACGATGTGTTTCTGTTGGGGGTGCTGTCAGTTGGAGGTATCCCATGATATTCATTTCTTTTCTTCAGCGTAACTGTGAAAAAGAGAAGGTTATAATATTAATGTTACATTATAAAGGAATACATATACATTTTGAGAAATTCAAATTAAATTATATTTAAAAAACACTATTTATGTGGGGTGCAAATCCATCAGAAGCCATTCCCTGTATCTACATACAAGCATCTGAAGTAATGCAAAATCATTTTTACAACTTGAAAACTCATCCAACTACTACACTTGTCCTAACTACTAGAATAGCTGACAGCATTAACTACGTGTTTGTTACACAGAGTGCCACACCTTTCCCTCACTGACATTTAGAATTTAAACTTCCTCCTTCAGGTCTGCAACA
>NW_022045186.1:0-40994 GCF_900880675.1 Sparus aurata | reverse complement strand
AGCTGAATTGTTTGGTGTAGGCCACGCCCACTTTTGCAGTAACTTTCCATTCGCAAAATCGCGACAAATGAAAAACGTACTTTTTCGAACTCCTCCTAGAGAATTTGACCAATTTGCACCAAACTTTGCATGTAGCATCTGTAGACCCTCCTGACAAAAAGTTATCAAAAGAATTTCGATAGTCCATAAACTGCCAGAAATATAAAATGACAAATTCCTGCATATTGTGTTGAAAACAGACAATCTTGCATATCTTTACAAAATACTGTCTGATTATCACATAAATTCTCTTCATTGTGTGTTATGGCATGATGAGGCTTTGTGTAAAATTTGGTGCAAATCGGCCAATAGATGGCACTCTGGTCGCAGTCTAATCCGTGTCAATGGGATCTTCGAGTCCTCTTCAAAACTCATTGACCTTCATCCTTTTCTTGTCCCTCATACTTTGAGCTAGACACTCCATTCCAACTTTTAAAGAGTCAGAAGACCTCAAACTATTGGTCATGTAATCAGTTTTGGAAAATCTTTTACGGTTTTCAAATCATCACATTTTTAGTTTTAAGGATTTTTAGGCCGTCTTCTGATTTTATAATGGGTGTGTAAATTAATCTTTTCAGAGACTGTGGCTCTGCTAAACATCCTCATCACAACTTCTATGACTACAGCTGAATCTGAGCGGTGCTTCTCAACACTGAAGAGAATCAAGACCTTCCTCAGGAAGATAATATCTTCTTAATGCAGTTGCCATGCTCTGTATGGAGAAGAAACTTATCAAACACATCCACAACTTAAACCACAAAGTCACTGAGAAATGTGCATCTTTCAAGAAGAAAAGTGCTAAATGTATGTATAAAAAGTACAACTGAAAACACCTGAACAGTTTCTTCACAGGTTTAATATGTTACTACTAATTGTCAACATTGTTCTGCTTCTAAGGCAGCGGAGCAAAACAACCCACCTTTTCTCCTGTATTCTTTTCAGTTTCATGAAACCTTAAGAACCATATAACATTGGAAGTTTAATGTGCAGTGCTGTTGTTTTCATCTGACCACTACATGTCAATACAATGTTTGTAACTGTATTCATTTTACTTGATCTGTAAGTGTTAAAAAGATAATATTACTAATGATAAATGTTTGGAGATTTGTTTTGACATTTTATGTGATATATAGATATAATCATAATACATATCTTTATAGTAATAATGGAGTTTGGGAGGCGTTTTCCCATTTCTTCTTTTGTGGACATTTCCTACTTTGCCTCTGCTAGTGCTCCAGCATATGTGCAGCCACAGAAACTGTAAGATAGCTCTACAGGTAAAGGTCCAACAGCTCCCTCTACTGGTGCAAAGAGTCAGGACATGCTCAGTCACAGAAACTGTAAGAAAGCTCTACAGGTAAAGGTCCAACAGCTCCCTCTACTGGTGCAAAGAGTCAGGACATGCTCAGTCACACTAAAATGCAGCAGACCAGTCAGTGAGCAGACCGTGTGGAGCTGCATGGACTTTCTGTGGGTTTCCCTAATGATGTGTGCATTCTTGAGGAAATGTACGTGGTTTCTGCTTGTAGTTATGGATAATTTGATCACTATTGCAGTTTACACATAGCCTGTGTCTCAGTAGTAGTTAGCTGCACTTTGCTTGCACTGCAGCTACATTCTGATTGTGAGGACTTAATGATGAATATTTCGTTTTTAATGCCGATTTTTCAACTCAGTCTGTTTCTTGGGATTGTGACCATGCTCATTACAGTTTAAAGCTCGAAATATGTACTGTGGTTAACAGTCAGTATATAAAGCTATCATGCTGTTTAGCCGTCTATAGGGTCGAACACTGTACTCGTGAAACCCCCCCTTGAGCTGCAATTTCATCCTCTTCTTCAGATTTCATCATGCAGCAGGTGACATCTCACATCCCATCAGTTAATCAGTTCTTCTCTAACCTGGCATCGACTCAGTCTTTGTCCGGGCAATCATGCAGTAGTTCACACAGTTTTTCTGACTTCAGCGTACATCATTTCAGACCGGCAATAGCAGTCCATCGAATTATGAAGCAAAGACTTCCTCAGCGGAAGGTGTTGCTCGAGCATGCCCCGACGGCAGCAAGCCCCGACGGCAGCATGCATCAACGGCAGCAAGCCCCGACGGCAGCATGCATCGACGGCAGCACGCCCCGACGCGCGCGGACTGCGAGGGCCCGTTCAACGCTGCTTGCAGCTTTAATTATTATTATTCTTCTTTTTTTTTTCCTTTGTCCAAAATGATCGCATTTTTCACTGCCTGAACATACCCCAAAACTCACCAAACTTGGAATATAAGTCAGACCTGGCGAAAAATTTTATAATCTATTGTCGTCCTGAATTTCCACCACTAGGTGGCGCTGTTATTAAGGAAAGCGCGTTTTGGCTAATAAGCTCCCATATACTTTGTCGCACATTCAAAAGCCTTACATCATCGCGTTCAGTGAATTGTCCTGAATCTCGTGGTATAGGCCACGCCCATTTCCGCCTCCCGTTTTTTTTCGCTACATCGCAAAATGTCGAAAACCTACTTTTTCGAACTCCTCCCAGGCGATTTCACCGATTTGCACGAAACTTGGCACACAGCATCTGTGAACCCTCCTGACAAAAAGTTATTAAAGGAATTTTGATAGACCACACGATACTCAAGTTATTAAATAACAACTTCCTGCAGATTTGGTTACAAACAGGAAGTGTTGCATATCTCCACATTGGAGTGGTCTAATGACATGAAACTCAGGATACTACTTCCCCATGAGCCCCTGAGGCCCTGTGCAAAATTTTAGACGATGACCACAAGGTGGCGCTCTTTAAATTGATGTATTTTATATCTCCACAACGGTTCATCCCAATAAGACGAAACTTGGTACATTCATTGTCAGTGCCCTCCTGAGGACATCTGACAAAGGGTTTATCAATCCGCCACTAGGTGGCGCTCTGGTGCCAGTTTAATATTATATTTGGCCCTGTGCCCACACCATAACACTTATGGAAATGAAATTCATAGAGGTGCTATAGAATGGCCCCTGTGACTCACTCACCGAAAATGACCACCAGGTGGCGCTATTTTCAATGCAAAAGCGTTTTTGGCTCATAACTCCCACTTAATATGTTGCACATTATTAAACCTCATCCCTATGTGTTCCCTGCATTCAGCTGATTTGTTTGGTGTAGGCCACGCCCACTTTTGCGCTAACTTTCCATTTGCAAAATCGTGACAAATGAAAAACCTACTTTTTCGAACTCCTAGGCAATTTGAGTGATTTGCACCAAACTTTGCATGTAGCATCTGTAGACCCTCCTGACAAAAAGTTATCAAAAGAATTTCGATAGTCCATAAACTGCCAGAAATATAAAATGACAAATTCCTGCATATTGTGTTGAAAACAGACAATCTTGCATATCTTTACAAAATACTGTCTGATTATCACATAAATTCTCTTCATTGTGTGGTATGGCATGATGAGGCTTTGTGTAAAATTTGGTGCAAATCGGCCAATAGATGGCACTCTGGTCGCAGTCTAATCAGTGTCAATGGGATCTTCAAGTCCTCTTCAAAACACATTGACCTTCATCCTTTTCTTGTCCCTCATACTTTGAGCTAGACACTCCATTCCAACTTTTAAAGAGTCAGAAGACCTCAAACTATTGGGCATGTAATCAGTTTTTGAAAATCTTTTACGGTTCTCAAATCATCACAGTTTTAGTTTTAAGGATTTTCAGGCCGTCTTCTCATTTTATAATGGGTGTGTATTGCGCAGTGTTGGGCATGCTACTTTTAAAAAGTAATTAGTTATAGTTACTAGTTACTTCTCCCAAAAAAGTAACCATATTAGTCCACAATAAAAGTAATTAGTTACCATGAAATTAACTATTGCCTTACTTTTATGTCTTCCTCCCTTTGAGCTCGGCAGTCATTTTAGCTACTTGGCATCTACATATGTACTTAGAAAATGTATTTCAGCATGGCGAACCGGCACCTGCTCTCCCCGATATTTTGCCAATAAGTTCTCTGAAGGGGTGTGAGTCAACTGTTGATAACGGGAGCAAGGTCTCAACAACATACCTGTCTATCATTGCATTCAGTTCAGTCTGTGTTACAAGTTTTTGTGAAGCTGTTAGCGGAGCACATGTTAGCCACACCTGGCCTGCTGTCATCATCAACAGCGTCAGCAACAGAGTTTTATCCAGTGTTAGTTTTGTAGAAGCGTGTGCCGTTGAGAGATGCTTCATTAAATCAGAGTTGCTTACAACGGACGTGGACAAAGGAGATTAAAGTAGTGTCTGTACTTCAACTTGGAAAACATTAACTTTCCCTCCGGACTCGCCATTGCCACAGTTCCCCTCTGCTAGTTTGAGTGTGTGAGGCTGCTGTGTGCGTGTGTGGCTTGTGTGTACACCGAACATTGCCACTGATTGGATTAAGACCTCTCACTCAACGTGAGATAACCAATCATTCAGATGTAGGACTTTTGGATGTGGAAGCCTCAGAGTGACAAGCACTCCAAAAATTCCCCTATAAGCCGCAATGTTGATTTTGAGCCCACATTTCTGGAGGAGAGCAGACATTGCCTGTTTGGTCTCTCACTCTGGAGTCCTTATTTTTCACTCTACGTAAATAAAAATGACTTCACAGAGTTCAGAAATGTCTCCTGTTAATCAATATATAAGCATTTTTCAGATAACCATTACATTTCTTTCACAAATGGTAGGAGTTTCATTCGTTCTTATGGAGACATGTTTACCTTTGATTGTGCTACTGCTTCAGTATATGTGCAGCCAGAGAAACTGTTCACCATTTTAGCAATGTTTTCATAGTAATGTTCATATTTCTGACTTTTCTGCTTTTTCAATACATTCAGCTTCATGACCAGCCAGAGAAACTTTTCACCTTTTAAAGCTCTTTCAGCCCTCTTACTTTTCAGCTTTTCGGCCTTTTGAGCTTTCTAAATCTTTCTTCCTCTTTAGCTTTCATCATGCAGCAGGTGACACCTGACATCCCATTAGTTAATCACTTCTTCTCTGACCTTGAGGGATTCTCTGGATTTTTTGCAAGATCTCCCAAGATAACCAGTATGCTTCTTGAAATGATAGCACATTGACTCCCAAGAGCAAGCACAGTAAGATGGAACACACATATCCATGCCATGAACACTGTGTTTAAGCACAAAGGTGACATCTTCCAGTGTTTTGAAACCATCATTGGAGTTTGAGCCAACCACTGTGCTACTGGATGATGATACTTTCAGCTTCTTCCTTAAACTGATTCATTGCATCATGCCCCGTCTGGACATTCTCTTCAGGCAGCTGCAGAAGTGGACCGTTAATTCAGTCTTTGTCCAGAGAATCATGCAGCAGTTCACAGACAACGTGCAAAAGCTGCACATGTTCCTTATGTGAACTTTTAGAGGATAGCTGCAGAGGTGAGGTATAAGCAAGTTTAGTTTGTATTTGAATTTATAAGGTTTACTTGCCACAAACATTTTATCAAATTCCATTTACCCATCTTTTCTTTTCTTTTTGTCAAAATCTGTCAAGCTCCTTTGCCTGAAAGTCGTTTAAACCTTCCACTGAATCCAATACTGTATTTGTTTTTTACATTTCCACTTATCTGTTACCGAGATATGGATAAACCTTACTCACTCTAATCTGAAACAGCACTGAACACCACCATGGATGCAATGCTGAACAAGAACAAGCGGAAAACTGAACTGTCTCTCATCCTCAGCAATGATGAGTTCGAGAAGTGTAGTGGAGCTCTGGCTTTGTACCAGCTGGTCACGGAGAGTAATCTTCAGGAAATCTTCAGTTGAATCTGAGTGGTGCTTCTCAACACTGAAGAGAATGCAGACCTTCCTCAGGAAGACAATGTCACAGGATTGTCTTAATGCAGTGGCCATGCTCTCTATGGAAAATAAACTTATCAGACATCCACGACTTTAACCACAAAGTCACTGAGAAATTTGCATCTCTCAAGTAGAAAAGGGCAGCATATATGTATAAAAACTAAAACAGAAAACACCTGAACAGTTTCTTTACAGGTTTAATATGTTACTACTAATTGTCAACATTGTTGTGCTCATAAGGCAGCACAGCAAAATAACCCACATTTTTTCCTGTATTCTTTTCAGTTTCATGAAACCTGAAGGACCATATCACATTGGAAGTTTAATGTGCAGTGTTGCTGTTTTCATCTGACCACTAGATGTCAGTACAATGTTTGTAACAGTATTCATTTTACTTGATCTGTAAGTCTTAAAAAGATAATATTATTGATAAGAAATGTTTGGAATTTATTTTGACATTTTATATAATCATAGATCATCATAATCATCATAATACATATTTTAATAGTAGTTTTTTGTGGGGGGGGGGGGGGGTTGTTATGACATGTTTGGTGCATTCAACAGTAGCATACACATTTCTCACTCATTCATACATCACATTCACAACTGATGCAGTTACATTTCACACCTCATGGTTTTTGAAAATAGATATTGTTTCAAATAAAACATTAAAATTGCACTTTAACATGACTTCCCTCATCTTTGTTGCATGAATTTAGCCAGTTTGTGACAATAACCTTGTATAATATGGGTGAATGCTTTCCATACTGCTGTCTCTATGTTCTTAATTCATCAGGTGTCGCTATTTATCAGCTAAGCTGACAGTCACTCAATATTTACCACCATCGCCATCTTCACTGTTAATTTACACTTTCGTGATTTACCAAATATTTTGGATTTTGGTATAGCACCCCCTGGGAAAAAATGCGCCAGCCGCCACTGCCACAAACACCATCCCACACACACATTGTCACGGGAAGAATTAGGTGTCATTTACGGAAACCTTTCTCTTTCTTGGACTAATGTGCCAACCTGGGTCACACACACACAATCCAGACATAACAATGCATCATAGTTGATCAAAGGCACTATTTATGAAGATTTACACAGTTCAAACTACTAAACTGGTATTATTCATCCCAGGACAGAGGAGGCACAGCAAGAGTGGAAAACATTATAAGGGTGATGCCAATGCCAACACTCTAAGCAATATCTTGTGTGGATGACATCAAGTCCAGCTTCCAACTGTTTTTACCAGAGTCCATGGAGGAAATGATACTGGAAGTGACAAACCTGGAGGGGAAGCACGTGTTTAGGGAAACATGGTGAGCATTCGACCAGGTCCAGCTCCAAGCCTAAATGTGTCTGTTGATTCTGGTTGGAGCTCACCACCCTCTGCTAGTCTGGTTAGGAGTTCGCAAGCCCCAGTTGCTGCCCCAGGCTAAGCCCCTCCCCAACAACGACAACAACACTCACATGCTACAAATGTGATGCCTTTGTTTGCAAGTCACACTCCAACCCGATTGTACAATGCCACTCCTGTATGTCAAAAACATGCATGCACACAGATGTGTTGCACTTGGTAGAATCTAGTTGAAGCCAAAAGGGGACACAAGGCTGGAGCAGGATGAAAAGCTTTATTTTAACACAACTGAATTCACAGCTAGTTATGGTTTGAGGTTGAGGCTGCTGGAGAGCTGCGTGGTGTCTAGCTGCTTGGAGGAGCACATGGCAGGTGGAGTGTTGCAGCCAGGCTGAGGATATGTGTGGTGTTTGGCCACTTGGGGAAATGCAGCTGTAGACAAAGCATGGCACAATTAGTTGTTATAGTGGAAAACACAGGTGCACTACAGTACGTCTAGAATACACTATTGACAGAGCAATATACCACGTGTGGTTGATGAAATCATCTGGCAGCAGGTAGTGTGAGGATCAAGGCTTTTAAGCAGGTAGCAATTGTCAACTTGCAGCAGGTAGATGTGAATGTGATCTCTCCCGAGACCACAAATCCGCCCAGCCTTCCATTGCACCTCTGCAAGCAAAGAGAACACACAAGCACAAAAAACACAACACAGACACTGCAGCCATAGATCATGACAAGATGACTATAATCATTTCCAGTGTCTATTCTTTGTATGTTATGCATGTTCACCACTAGCTAGAAACCCTTTACAGTATTAAAAGTGTTAAATAAAATTTGGTCATTATGTTTGAGCAGTTAAACCAGACCTGTCAAATTTGACCAGGAACACCAAAGTAAGGAGGGAGAAACAAACATAATACAAGGGTTAAGTTGATGTGGATTTTTTATTAAGTTTAGTCACAGTTGTTATACATGCAAGTGAGTAAAATATGGCCTTTCATGTAAATGCCAAAAGAATCAGCAGGACACCGCAGGGAATTGAACCCCATCCCGGTAAACCAGGAGTACAATTACCAGTGCCTTTTGCTTTTTGAGGCTACATGAAAGGTAAAGCAAAATCTGCATTAGCAACAGCATATGACTGGCAGCAATTACTGCAGTATTGTAAATGCTAGAAAAAAAAATCTTTTCATGAAAATGTTCTATGTATAAAGCTCCAAAGGTGATCAGAATTATCATTACCGTTTGTCATAACATGTTTTAGTTTAAAATGCTGTTGTAATGCAGGAAACCAAACCCTTATATCTACCTTTTATTTATTTATTTTTTTTGGGGGGGGGGGATGAGGAGAGATTTTTTTGTTTTTTCATATTGAACACGCAAAACTCCTGAAAAGGAAACATGCATTAGCAACAATAACGTTTTTTTTTTTCATATACACAGAGAGAGGGAGAGAGAGAGAGAGAGAGAGAGAGAGAGCACAATATAAAACACAAAATATAGCACAACACAAAACAAACAATAAGCAACAATATCAACTTTTTTGTTTTTTTCATACATATTGAACATACAATATAGAATAACACAAAACTCCTGAAAAGTAAACATGCATATATAAAAGCAATATAAACTTCATCAAAACCTGCATATGAAGAACTACAATATAAAAAACATTCATTACAAAACTACTACTACACACTACTATTACACTACTTACTCTATGTCCTAGATGCAAAAGAACACATGATCCCCTCATGGTCACTGAAATAAGTTGGCAACACTAATGATTCAACAATATAGTGTGTTGTTTTCACATACACATGATCAATTAGTGTGCCGTTTTCTGTTGTTGGTTGTTTGACAAATTGAACAAACCCTTTGTTTGTCATAAATTTGGTGATTGACGATGATTTCAAAATGTCGTCATTGAAATCTCCCATGACAGCAATTGTGTGACTTTGTGGATTCAGCCAATCAAGTAATTTGCCTAAATTTACTTAAAACAAAGTCATGGAATAAGATGGTGGTCGATAGATTACTGCTATCAAAATGCTGTATGTAGTGCAGTGGTAAAAAAAACATTCTAAATTGCCATTTGATACCTGGAGAACATTACATGCCAAATTGTCTGCACTATATAGGCCAACTCCACCACGTTGCTGGCCTTGAATTTTTGTCAAGATTGGGTTGCTGCCACTGTAGGATAATTTCCCTGGCTGATTATGATAAACATAACCATCCATCTTTACAGTTTCAAATGATGAAACTGCAGACAGCCATGTTTCTGTAACAGCTATGCAGTTAAGCTGCAAATGCTGTGTAGACAATGCCAAATCAGATACATGTTGGGTCAAATTCTGCACATTCATCAAAAACACAGTGAAGGTCTGTGGATTGAAATTGTGCCTTGTAATATTCTCGACCATGAAGGGAGGCATGTTTTCAATTGCATCTTTAATTGAGTCCTTACAATAGATGGCTTTCTCCTTAAAATCCCTAATTATCAACCCTGACAAATTTCGAACCCGACTCAAAGCATATGCATACATATGCCTGTCCAGCTGCAAAAATTTTCTCAAGTGACACGACTGCTGCATCTAGTGTAATGCCCTGTACTTTATGTACTGCACAGGCCCAGGCAAGCTTCAGCGGAAATTGCCTACGCATTCCACCCTTTTTAGTCACCCTATCCTCGTCGGGTTGAATGCCCGTGGAACCCGTTTCTACTGCAGAGGCAAATGCACAGCGTTTCTCCTCATCATCATCAAATTTAACATACACCGTCTCAGGAAATCGCTTCCTGCCATTGTCTGGAAAAACTATGTGTGTCACAGTGCCACACGCCCCATTAACTAGACCATCCGCTACATCTAAGTTTTTAAACAGCATTACACGGGCATCCTTCCCTAAAAGCAGTGTCTCATCCAGACATGTGTCATACGCTCTGGAATGATGTCCGCTTATCAACTCGAGTTTGCCGGTTTTCTTACTATTGACGTAATCCTGAGCCTCTATTTTGACATAATCTGGACAACTCTCCAACAACTGCACTACATTATGCTCATTTACTTGTCGATTTGTGGGAAATATGTGCAAAGCTGAGCTGACTTCGCCGGTCTCACAACGTTTAAATATTTCAATGTCACTGTCCAACATCGGGGTACCTTTTGAACGAGTTCTAACTCTGTTCAACAACTCTGCAAATACGGGATCTTTCTGACGAACAATGGTTTTTAATTCCGCAACCTTAAACAACCGAGACCACAAATCAACACCTACGTCATCTAAATACAGAGCTTTCCCTTTCACTGGAGGCAACTGATAAAAATCTCCAACTGCAATAACACTAACATTTCCAAACGGGGAATAGTCACCAGATTGCTTAATTTGTCTTAGTCTCCCATGGATATAAGCCAATAGTTTGTGATCAACCATGGAGATTTCATCTATTATCAAAAGTTGCAAGCTACTATATTTAGCACGTAAAGAATTCAGCTTCTCCTCACCCAATGGAGTGTAAGGTAAGCGTACATCTTTACCTATGCTAAAGCATTGTGAATTGTAGCTGCATTTAAATTGTGTGCAGCTATCCCCGTAGGAGCTGTTAGTAGAACGCAGATGTCGTCCGGACACCCTCTCTGCAACAACCTATTTGCCTCGTATTGTATAGCCCTGATCAAATGGCTCTTACCTGTCCCTGCCCCACCTGTAATAAATACATGTATCGGATCTGGCTTTGCTCCATTTACCCTATCTAAGCACCACTGCCTAATCTGATAGAAAATACACATCTGTGTCTCATTCAGAGACCTAACTAAAGCCAAACCGTCTTCTCTGTTGAGGACATTGTTCCTCTTTTCCAAATGTGCAACATCTTTACTGTGCACAACCAAATCTGGAATGCCATCTACATGTTCCTCCACTATCTGCTCTGTCTCTCTACGTTCCTCTATACACTCTAAACGCTCCAACTCCTGCTCTGGGCACAGCTCGCACCAGGCATCTTCTAGAACACCATCATTATCGATTGAATTTTGGATATCGTCCAACTCGTCTGCATCCCTTTCAAATTTGCATCTATTCAGATCAACAACTGCTTTAACCGAATGTAGCAATTCATCACCTAATCTCACATGACCATGTCTATAAAACTGCTCAAACATCTCAAACCCTGCTGGTTTGAGCTGCCCATCTTCGCGATATGGCAGGAACAATTGCAAAATGCTCTGATAGAACAATTCCGGATTCTTAGTCTCCGAAAAGCGCACGTAACGAACAACGGCCGGTTGCGTACGTGTCCTTTTCACAACAAAACCACAATCATTGTTTAATTTAACCCTATGGACAGCCCTTTCACTTTTACTCACAACACGATACTCTGACGCAAAGGTTGCCAAACACATGTCATTAAATGTACAATCTTTCGGCCTATTCTTGTACCTGTCAACGGAACTCTTCATCCACATATCTTCACTGGTAAGATCATGTGATGATGCCTTTTGTTTTAACACACTTAAAGGCAAACTCATTCTAACTGTATTTTCTGGCACAAACACAACTTTCCGAGAGCACTCCTTGAGATGCATGTTTGTCAGTCTATAAAGCGCCTCTTGAGCACAAACATCCCTATTGTGTAAATACACACTTCCTAAATTTTTCAATGCATCTTTAGCACTGCCATCACCCTCTTTAGCTGCTTCCCTCTGAGCATTCCCTAACAACAAGCCCATCTCCTTTTCTGCCTTGGAGATGTAAGAAATGATATACACTACACAAGCATAGGCATCAACGACATATTGGATGTCAATGTTAGCATTCCAGCATTTCAAAAGCGGTTTGCTATATTGATTTATCCAAACTTCGTTCGCCTGCCTCTTCAAAACAACGTGCGTCTTCCTGGCTACTCGGTTGTAAGCAGCCTCAAAACGACTTTGGTTTAATTCTAAATGTCCAAACAACTCTTCCACACTATCAAAACTGGCATTGTCATCCGAAAGAGCCTGTTTAATCTTTGTCATAATTGCCAATGCAATCTCTTTTTTCATTACCTCTGTTTTTTTCTGCCCCTCATTTTTGCATGCACAACGGTCCAATTTATGTGCTTCATCTACCTTACATTTACAAGATTTTTTACCATCCTCTTCACTGACTGGAAGTGAAATAAAAGTTTTTGAGGATGGCGGCTTAGGAAAATTGAAACGACAAACAGTTTTATTCTTTTTACAAGATTTTGAATGTCGTTTTGAATGCTGTTGCACAGATGTAACAGTCTCCAATAATGTTTCATCCTGTGCTGGTAATTCACATGTCACATAATGATCAATAAACTCAACTACCTCTTCATCTGTGTTTTTATCAATTATTGGGGCATTCTCTATCCAAAAGAGGCAGTGAACATGTGGTGATCCACGCTGCTGGAATTCCACCCTATAAAAATAATCCTTTATTTTGCCAATAGGATTAGATGGAGACATGAGCACCTCTCTCAGAAAACAATGCCAGCGAAAATCAAACATTGTGGCAGCAGTAACCGGATTGCCACGCAAAAGTTCACACCTGTCTGCCCATTCCAACTGTTCAGCTGTCTCTGGTCTACCTGCCTGTTTCAAAATACTATTGAGGAGATTTTGCCACCGCATATCGGCTGAAGAAAATGAACAAAACCAAGTTGGGACACCAAGCTGACGAACACAAGCCATCAAATCACGCTGGGCTCCCAGCCAAAAAGGTGGGGTACCTCTAATAGGTTTAAGAAAACGAAACCCATCATCAGCCTGCAACAACTTTTTCAAAGATTCTTCATCATTCAATATATTTCTGCTAACTTTTTGAGATTTAGCACCTGGCTTACCCTTCCACAATGCTATTGATACATTTACCACAACCTGTTCTACCTCAGATAAGTACTGAGCATAAAAGATGTATTCAACATTTTGTGCAAATCTACCATCAGCATGTAAAATCCTGTTATTAAAATAGCGCGACAAAGTTAAACGATGCTGTCTACCATCATGATATGTACCATGTCCTCCCGGAAACAACACCGGGAAGCATTTTGCTTCATTTGTATGATCAGACAACAACCTTACAGGAGAGTGACCTTCTGCTGGAGCCAAATTCAATATATCATCAAAATATTGATCCAGTGTTTCCTGACCAATATCTACAGGCATAAGACAAGTGTCCTGGAACATGCAATGTTGTTGTCTATCATGCAGAAGCTCATCTTCCCCAACATCTGCAGATTCTTCACCACCACCATGACAATCACTATCAACTTCCCTACAAAACTCATTTATCCACGCTTCATTAAACTCTACATCTTTATAATGGACATTTGTCTGCTTTAAATATTGCAAAGCCTGCCTTACGCGCATACTATCAACAAACTGATACTCGTAATGTCCTTTATAAGTAAGCTTCCGCTTCAACTTCACTGGCAACAAAGATCCTTCCATGTTTGTACGTGGCAGCAAATTGGTCGTCTGCACAATATTTGCAGGAACACACGTCACAGGTCCGTGTACTCCGTTTTGCCCGCCTTTAGGCAACGCCAACATCTTCATAAAGGGAATATGCAATGCTATCAAATGTTCCCCTAACCTTTTCAAACATGCCAATTCTGGTGGAATGGGACAAAGCGCCAAGTTGTTCAATGCACATTCAGGTGGCATTACACCATCACTAATGCAAGAATGACACTTGCTACAGATCCACAGCTCACCTCTAGCTGTTTCCAACCATTTACACGGCAATACGCAGTCTTCATTACATTTATGTAAATCATTTTCGCTAATACATTTATCTGCTATTAACCTTATTTCTCTGGTTTTAGTGTAATTTTCTCTTTTACACATCAAAACCTGATTCCTAAATAACCCTTTGTGGCATACACAGCACACAAAATCTCGCCCATTTTTAACCTTTTCCAAAAACTTTTCTCTAACATAATCAAACTCCTTTGACTTTTCTTTATGTTTTTCCCTCTTCAATTTGTTTCCTGCTATAACACGCTTCTTATGCTCAGGAATTTCAAGATACTTCCTTGTACTCATAGCATTTACACGCTCCCTGTGTACTTCACTATCCTTGTATTTGTTCTTAATCCTATCCTTAAGTTTCTGTCTGTGCACGTCACTTTCCCTGTATTTGTTTTTACTCCTATCCTTACGTTTCTGTCTGTGCACGTCACTTTCCCTGTATTTGTTTTTACTCCTATCCTTAAGTTTCTGTCTGTGCACGTCACTTTCCCTGTATTTGTTTTTACTCATATCCTTACGTTTCTGTTTGTACACTTCACTTTCCTTGTATTTGTTCTTACTCCTATCCTTAAGTTTCTGCCTATACACGTCACTTTCCCTATATTTCATTCTTAACTTTTCAATAACTTTATACTTATGCAATACATTGTCGCTATATTTCACTTTGTTAATCTCCTTAACTTTGTGCTTAAACATGACATCGTTGTGATATTTCAGTCTTTTGATTTCAATGGCTTTCCTCCTATGAAACAATTTTGTCTTATATTTCACCTTACCAATGTCCTTCACTTTTTCCCTATACAAATCATTTTCCTGGTATTTTGTTTTTCTTTTTAAGTTCTTTTTATTTTTCAAATACTTAGAAGAATTAACATTAGTTGGCTTAAACGTAAATGAAGACTGCTCTTACATAGACACAGTACTATCCTGCTGTTCTATAACTTCAATATCGATAACTTCTTCAGCTACACAACCTGAAGCAACAACCGGACTTGAACTCTCAGCACAAACACTACTCTGTCTACTTTGCCGTCTAAGATTGTATCCCTCCGGAACAAGACGCATTCACTTTGCAGTACCTATAACAACTCTGCATCTCAGGCTGCATAACACAAACAACATTTTCATAATGGTTACCATTACAATTCTCTAAATACACTGCCTGATTGGACAACTGCCTATTCTTGCAACTGTATTCAAGCCAGCGATCACCACAATACGTGAAAATATTCACTCCTAAACAATCTGCTGCTGCCTGAATCTCTACCTCAGTGGCCCAAGTACCAACACATTGCATTCTCGATCTACTCACATAATCTGCCATTGACGAATACTCGCGATGCAAAGTATATGCTAGAGGATTGGCCCGTAACTGCTTAAACACAGCTAATCTAATTTTTCTATGATTCTTCTGTGTGCCACATACAGCTTGACTAACCGCTCTAAAGAAACAATTACCATCACCAACTATTTGCTCGTTCCTACAAGGAGCCCCTAACGCACCAACCTCTGTCGACACCAGATCAAGTTTCTCCGACTCTACATTCAACTGTTTGCACAAAGCTTGTGCAATGTCGCTGCGCAGCAGATTAAACTCAAGTCTTTTACTTCTCACATCACTGACAAATACAACGTCTGAATTAACCAGATTAACATCCCTGCTTTTCAACTTTTTGGATGAACGATCACCCACTGAAATCTTGCGTTTCACACCCGTCTGACTGTTGCTGCTGTCAAGTGTTACCTGTTCAGCCGACACTTCAAGTGCTGGCTGAAGAGGTAAGCTACAACCAAACTCAACCTCTCTGCTTTCAACAGTTGCACTTTGACTTTTGTGAGTGACACAAACACCGGCAATCTCAAAGGGCTTTGGAGAGTTCATTGCGGTGGCAAATTTGCATATGTGATCAAACACACAGTCAAGGCAACTAAAATACACAACAACACTAAACCCGAGCTCATCTACCATGCCATCTGCACCGCGTGCGTGGGAGTCAACAACTGCA
The DNA here is from genome assembly GCF_900880675.1 of Sparus aurata. NCBI lineage: Eukaryota > Metazoa > Chordata > Actinopteri > Spariformes > Sparidae > Sparus > Sparus aurata. The sequence goes on along the minus strand of NW_022045186.1, from coordinate 25,001 downwards.
TACTGCCCATCTCGACCAATGATAGCACATGTGCTGCCACTCACAGTCAGAAAGCATGTGTCATATTTGCTTCACATCTCTCCCAAACCATTCCTGAGAGTGGTGTACACACCTTCATCAACAAACTGTCCCTCAACCACATCAACATCACCAGAAACATAGTCACCATACTCAAATTCCTGTCCATCAATGATGGACTCTTTGGGCAAATCTGGAACACACAGCAGTTCAGACCTCCCACTGATGGACTTACTTTCCCACAATGATGTGTAGAGCTTGTCCCCCAACTCTACAACCTTATCCAGATCGTCGGACTGCCAAGAAAACACACTATCAATGCTGTGTTTGGCCAAAGCTAGCCAAACTTACTGACGCCCTCTGTATAGGAACCGATCGTTCCCTTGGTGAAAAGTTCCCCTGATGGAACTTACATCGATCTCTGGCCTGACTGACACGCTATCCTTGAGCGTAGCTGCAACACCGACGTCAACACTCCCGCCTGCAAACAACGTAGCACTCTCACTGTCATCATCTAGTGGATATGGCATGACGGAAATGCCATGGACGGCATACCACTTCGCATCTAAAGACACCTTCAGCTGATGGATGTGAAGCATCAAATCAGCAAGGCACGTGTTGAACACAACCACAGATGTGCCAATGCTAGATGCCATCCCAGATGCATCACGCACGCCGCAATCAACAACCACAAGATGGTCATTATGATCAATAATGGCACTAACTGCACCACCGAGGTCCAACAGACACGCTCCATGCGTCAACAAATGCTCTTGCAGCTTCTCAAACATCGTGGTGTCCCCCTCCAGTAACTTAAAGTCACTACGTGCTGGAGGAGGAATAGCTACCTGCCACTGCCTGCCAAACACCTTCTGCTCTTCAATCAACTCACACAACCATTTAGCACTACCGTTCTGCCTAGCTTCAACTATGTCACTGGCCAGTTTGCCACCTTCTATGCCTATGCTGTCGATATCTGTCCCTTTCCATGTACACACTGGTGAGATGACATGTTTCATAACTGCTGCAACACCACATGCTATGGATGTAAGTGTGTCAGAACTGACTGGTGCAGCTCTGACACGAAGACCAGGAACAAAAGCCCTCAGCGGGGCCTCCGCACACCTGCAAGAAAGCGGGTTAGCGTCACACTCACCTGTGTTGGATCTTGGTGTCGGCCGGACACCAAGATCGACGACAGGCTGAAGGTCCCCCCCCGGCGCAGCGACGGCGGTGGTGGCAACCTAGATGAAAGAAAAAAAAACATTAAATGATTTGAATAATTTAACTATGCTACTATTATTATAAAAATGGATTACACACCAGGGTTCGTACACATTTTTCAAGGTCAAATTCAAGAACTTTTCTAGCACTTTTAAGGGCCATTTACCAAATTTTCCAGCACCTTATCGCTGGGGTAAAATACATATCTACAGGAATATACTCATGATTATTTAGGCTGCATGTGTGATGATACACACAGAGATTTTATTTCTCCTTGTAATAAGCAAATTATCCAGTCTGATCCCAATGTTGCCAAGACAGAGTTATAATGTCAAGCACTTTCAAGCACTTAAACTAAAATCCAAGCACTTTTCAGACCTTGAAAACACAACATTGAAATTCAAGCACTTTCAAGGATTTCAAGCATCCGTACGAACCCTGACACACACACAGTTTGCACAAAACTGTACTAACCTCCCCCCTGGCGTCCACTTTCAGATGAGCAGTTGCAGGCGGTGGCACAGGTTTCACCACCAAGCTCTCGCCGAGACCTAGAAAACATTTTGTTGTTCCAATTATTGCGGTTATACGGCAGACATGCAAAAAATACATATTTTTTAATCCAAATAAGTCAAATATTGAATACAATTGCTACAAACCTTCTGGTGTGCAGAAGTCCGACGATGTTCCACTTTGGACGCTGATGAAAGAAAAACAAAATGAACTTTCTCAAGCCATATTTGGGCAAAAGCCCTTGTGGACAATATTGTGCAGTTTTGCACGTTGTTGTGAGTGTATCGGAAAAAAGGAGATACTAAAAACAGTTGAACCAACCAACATACACCACTTGCATGCAGTTTACCTTTGAGCTTCGTGGAACAGCAGTAGAATCAGGGCTAGGAAGATGGGATGGTACAGCAGCATCCATCGCAGCCAACACCGAACTGCTGAACCAAACAGGGTTGGGCTGGATGAAAGACTCCAGATGTGAAGTTGCGTCAACCTGTCAAATACATATACAGAAGGACTACTGTCAAAATGCCTTCATCAAATCAACAATCATATCCAAAACAGTCTAGGCTAAAATCAATCATAACATACCTGCTGCTGAACCACCCTCTCTGCACCAGAGGACTGCTCAAGTTCCTCAGGTGCTCTCCTCTGTAATGACAAAATAAGATCCTTTGTATTAAACAACCAATCAACCATTACAGAGGTCGGCTGTTAAAAATAGACATCAACCACACGATGACGGTGTGTAAACAATTACCTTCCTGCCCTTGCCAACGACGGTCCACTCAAAGGGGTTTGATGGACGAGGTACGGTGACCTCTCCCTTCACAACCACCTTTGGAACAACCTGCCTACGAGGCGTCGACGCTCTGGGAGCAGGCTGAGGCTTTGGTATCGGAGGATGCAGGAATTGGTATGCAACACTCCACAGCAGCCCAGCAAAAATGGGCATGCCGTCACTATCACTGAGGTGAACCTGCAAAAATAATGAAAATAAAACAGCTTAAACGATATCTGCAATAAACTTGTCATTCAACTACAGAGAAAATGTAGACGAGACTATATTTTACTTACACCATCTTTGCTCCACAGCTTAAGCCGGTCCATGGGGAAATGATCAGCAAAGGAGAAGAACCTGACACCTAAAAAGACAAATATCATCAATTATACTAACATCTCTATGCATTTCATTTAAAGTTTTAGATAACACAACCGTAATGATCATGGAAATTATAACTTTCATTCAAACAGTCTGCCTAATAACACATCATCCATTATATTGTAACTGCATTTAAACTCTACTCTTTTTAAAACTTACCCATACGTGCTGCCACACGGCGGAACTCTTCACGCAACAATTGCTGCTGATCGACTTCAACAGTCAAACGGGGTGCAAAGTCTGTGACACACACCTGTAGAGTAAAGTGGTTGTTAATAACAGAATACAAATGTTCTGATACTGACATAACTAATGATATAAATATACATTATTCCGCAACAGATAATATATCAATATATACACACACACACACACACACACGAGAATATAAACCTACGTTAGGCCATCGCGAGCAGGCACTGAGCAGGAGCTTAGCAAAGTCTGCCCCAGCCTCGTCGATGGTCCTGCTGGATGTCAGGTTGTTGCTTGGTGCAATGACCAGGACTGCGTCAGGAGTCCGAGGAACAGCAGCATGTAGCAACTCGGTCCTCAGCTCCATCGCACAGGCCCCGGGTGTGCACATGAGGCCAAAGGAGAGTGAGCCCTCTGGCATCGGGACAAAGCCATCTATGATTGCGCGTAGATGGGAATCACCGACAACAAGAACAAACTGGAAAAAAAGAGATTAGATTGCTGTAGAATGAAAATCACTAATAAACTCTTTTATACTTTTATTGTTATCTTTTATTATTATGTTACCTTCTTGTCAGGTGATTCGGACGGCAAGACCAGCTTGTGCTGACGGCCTGTCAGCGACTTTGACCACTGGTTCACAGCATGGCGCTTACCGGTGCCGGACTCTATTGATAAACAGAAAAAAACAACAAGATACATATACTTAATGAAGCCTTTCAAATCATCTTTGCAAATCATGTAAACACAACACACCTTGCCACTAGGAAAATATGTATAGTGTACAAATCTAAGGAAAAGATTTACATACGTGAGACAGAGGCATTGGGAGGCCGCTGCGGTTCCACGTCAACCTTTCGCCATTCTGCCAGACGTTTTTTGGCTGCCTCCGAACGACGAAAAGACTTGCCCCGTGGCATCTAATAACATTTAAACAATGACTTAATATTGACATTCCAACTCATCTTTAGACTGCAATAATTGGACAAAATACATCTTAACACGTTTAACAAGCAAGCAGTGATGGGAGAAGAATTAAGATCGTTTACTTGAAGTGAAACTCTCACCAAAATGCAACCTAAGCTTTTTTTTGTTAATGTACATACAAATCAAACCTTCGTGTAAAAGGTATAATGACAAAAGAGGCACTTTTAAGGTTGACCGTATTTTCGCACAAACTCATTTTCAATGGGAGTGCATGGGGCACTTTTACACTAGCATTAAAACTACTATTTTTAAAACACTAAGAAGGGTCAACACAACATGAAACTTTACTCATAGTATCACCATGGTCTCTACACATAGCTAAAGTGAACCACATACACACTACCCAGACATTTCTATACCCAAGTATGTCTGGGCTGAACTGACGACAGCTAGAGGAAGAAGCTACTGCTAATGTCAGTTGTTCAAACTCTCTTTTTGTAAATTCTGGGTACACAAACAATGTTATCAATGCTCAAATTCATGAATAGAGACCCTGGTGACATCACTTGATGTCATTTTATTTTTGGAGGGCAATGTGAAGAGGGTGTGGTGAGTCTGTACTTCTCTTGAATACTTTATCAATAATATGGTATGCATATAGAATAGATCAATCAATTGTCAACTGTGTTATCAACATGTTCACTTGAACTTGCATTAGATGTTACAAATATGCAGATAAAGTGTATAAAACCACAAATTGATCAAAGTATGGTGACAGATCTGAAGTCTGCTGTGAGCACAAGGCCCTAAATGGCTGAAATGTCACCTGTGTTACCTGTCAACTGTGTGAACAATTAACTGTAACACAGTATGAAATTAAAATTGTTGAATCTAAATAAAGTTTTTTTTTCTTAAAAGCTTTCTCTTGTTCTCCTGTCCTGTAAACTGTGTTACTCCTCTCAACTATGTTACAAGTGGTCTTTGTATGATAAATAACTCTAAATTCAGTGTAATGTGGATTTATGTTGAAAAACCGTTCATGCATCATCATAGCATCTCGCAGAATGTCCATCATAAAGCTCCAAAGTCAAATTTTTAAATTAGTTTAACTGATGGCCCCAAAACCCCTGGTGAATACACTCAAACACTTTTTTAAAAAGTGTGTAATTAAATGTGTAGCATTTCATGTTTTATGACACATTTGTCCATAACACACTTGACAAAATAATGAATCAAATGTTTATTTTCACTAACATATTATAAAAGTTATTTGAGTTTAACCTTTCCAATTCATACATTTAGCAAATTAACATTGTATACTATGGAAAGATGTACAAGCACGGAAAGATATGGAAAGATGTACAAGCACAGCGCGACCGCGAAATTCAAAATATACTTGCGCAAATCGCAGCGTAGTAACGGAATTCTTTACCAGTGTGGCGTTATGATACTTGAAATTTATTTTGATATTAAATAAAATGAATACTGTCTAAAGACTTGCGTTGCTAGTAGCTTATAGCTGATTTAGCAAACAAACCAAAGGCATGTGCTACCAAACATAACCTATGCTAACAGCCAACCAGCTCTCCTAAGACTAACGTTACAGATAAGCCAGCATCGATGACACATACCATAACAGCAGAAGACTCATTAGTGTGAATGCTGCAAGCATTCACACTATTGTTCTTCTGGAGTTTATTATTATTAGTGTGAATGCTGACTCAGCATTCACACTATTGTTCTTCTGGAATTTATTAGTGGGCTGTGCTCGCCAGCCCACTATGGACACCTCTATAGCAGAGCTATAGGTGTCCATTGTTATTGCTCGCGCCTCTTTTTATTTTTCTTCTTCCGTCCTTTTTTTGGCACTTTTCACGCCCCGCACCGTTGAGCGAATACAAACAAAAAATACATCAAAACGTGCGGCTCGGGCGGGCTCGGTATGCTATTATTTTTCTCAGGAAAATATGAATTTTTCGCGACGTGAGTCGCGAAAAACTGCGATAAATTTCCCATGAGGAATGAATGGGGCGAGGTCAAAAAAGTCGCAAATCTGCGACATTTTTCAAACATCTCCTGCTCGGGCATACATTCACGTGGAAACACCATTCCAGCTTTAAAATGTAGGCACAAGTCCTGAGTATTCAAGTTGTATTTGAACTTTTTTCCTATGTTGTGTAGTTTTTGAACTGTGATCCTTGAATGAAGGTGAGTGATTTTGGAAAAATTCAGGGTTTTCAATGATTGTGTATGGCGGAATGTTCGTGCAGCAGAGTGGAGAGGGCCAACTGACAGAGTGAGAGAGACTCAAAAATGTGCTCCGAAATTTTCTCTTTCCGTGACGATCCTGACCACAAATTGGGCTCAAAAACAGTGATATTTTCCAGAGTTGTAGCCACACTTGTCTTCTTTCTCCCAATGTGTCTACTTTATCGGTAGGATTTACGGTTTTTAAATTATCGACCGCTAACCGACAAGAGTAGCTCTGAAATGCTCCATTTACTCCAATGTAAATCGGGAGAAGGATTTCCAAAACTGCACGCTTTTTTAACTCGCTGCCATTTCCACATTTCTGAAGCTAGGACCACAAAACTTAATGAGTGTGTTCTTTAAGGCCTTTCTGGCTCGATCGTGAAAAAAAAATTGTTGATATCATTTAAGATTTTGACCAAATAGCACTAGTTTGACGTCCTAGATGTGAGGCAGAAATTGCTCTCAAATCAGCTCCCTCACAGGCCGTTGCTACGGCCCTTGCCAACGGTCACCTAGCAACCAAAAACAGCTGGGCCAAGAAAGAGAGTGACAGACAGACAGACACTAGACACACATCAGACAGACAGACAGACAGGAGACACACATCAGACAGACAGACGGACAGACAGACAGAGAGACATGTAGACACACACACACACAGCCATGCTTAAGCGTGCACTCACATACTCACACGCAAACGCACATACACAGTATATTTCCCAACATTTAAACTACATTAAACGATCATGTTTTCACTCATTCAATGTGCGGCTTGATCGGAGTCTGTATGCTATTATTCAGTTTTCTAGAATATTAATGTTTCGCGTCGTAAGACGCGAACAGCTGCGAGATACTTCTCATAAGGAATGAATGGGACGAGGTCAAAAAGGTCGCAAATCTGTGACGTTTTTCAAACATCTCCTGCTCTGGCATACGTTCATGTAGAAACACCATTCCAGCTTTAAAATGTAGGCCCACGTCCTGAGTATTTAGGTTGTATTTGAACTTTTTTCCTATGATGTGTAGTTTTTGAACTGTGATCCTTGAACGATGGTGAGTGATTTTGGAGAAATTCAGGGTTTTCAATGATTGTGTATGGGGGAATGTTCGTGCAGCAGAGTGGAGAGGGCCAACTGACTCCCTCACAGTCCATTGCTACGGCCCCTGCCAACTGTCACCTAACAACCGAAATCAGCTGGGCAAAGAGAGAGAGTGACAGACAGACAGACAGGAGACATACATCAGACAGACAGACAGACAGGACACACACATCGGACAGACAGACAGACAGACAGACAGACAGACAGGAGACACACATCAGACAGACAGACAGGAGACACACATCAGACAGACAGACGGACAGACAGACAGAGCGACATGTAGACACACACACACAGAGCTGCTTAAGCGTGCTCTCACATGCACACAGATGCACACACACAGTATATTTCCCAACATTTAAACTACATTGAACGATCATTTTTTCACTCATTCAATGTGCGGCTTGATCGGACTCTGTATGATATAATTCAGTTTTCTAGAATATTAATCTTTCGCGTCATAAGACGCGAACAGCTGCGAGACACTTCCCATAAGGAATGAATGGGATGAGGTCAAAAAACTCGCAAATCTGCAATGTTTTTCAAACATCTCCTGCTCTGGCATACATTCAGCTAGAAACACCATTCCAGCTTTAAAATGTAGGCACAGGTCTTGAGTATTTTTGTTGTATTTGAACTTTTTTCCTATGATGGGTAGTTTTTGAACTGTGATCATTGAACGATGGTGAGTGATTTTGGAGAAATTCAGGGTTTTCAATGATTGTGTATGGGGGAATGTTCGTGCAGCAGAGTGGAGAGGGCCAACTGACTCCCTCACAGTCCGTTGCTACGGCCCCTGCCAACTGTCACCTAGCAACCGAAATCAGCTGGGCAAAGAGAGAGAGTGACAGACATACAGACAGGAGACATACATCAGACAGACAGACAGACAGACAGGAGACACACATCGGACAGACAGACAGACAGGAGAAACACATGAGACAGACAGACAGACAGAGAGACATGTACACACACACACACACAGCCATGCTTAAGCTTGCACTCACATACATGCAAACACACACACACAGTATATTTCCCAACATTTAAACTACATTAATGATTATTTTTTCGCTCATTCAATGTGCGGCTCGGTCGGACTCGGGTTGCTAATATTCAGCTTTACGAAATATTAATTTTTTGCGACATAAGTCGCGAAAAACTGCGATAAATTTCCCATAAGGAATGAATGTGGCGAGGTCAAAAAAGTCGCAAATCTGCGACGTTTTTCAAACATCTCCTGCTCTGGCATACGTTCTGCTGACTCAGCATTCACACTATTGTTCTTCTGGAAATTATTAGTGTGAATGCTGCAAGCATTCACACTATTGTTCTTCTGGAATTTATTATTATTATTATTATTATTATTAGTGTGAATGCTGACTCAGCATTCACACTATTGTTCTTCTAGAATTTATTAGTGTGAATGCTGACTCAGCATTCACACTATTGTTCTTCTGGAATTTATTAGTGTGAATGCTGACTCAGCATTCACACTATTGTTCTTCTGGAATTTATTATTAGTGTGAATGCTGACTCAGCATTCACACTATTGTTCTTCTGGAATTTATTAGTGTGAATGCTGACTCAGCATTCACACTATTGTTCTTCTGGAATTTATTATTAGTGTGAATGCTGACTCAGCATTCACACTATTGTTCTTCTGGAATTTATTATTATTAGTGTGAATGCTGACTCAGCATTCACACTATTGTTCTTCTGGAATTTATTATTATTATTATTATTATTATTATTATTATTATTATTATTATTATTAGTGTGAATGCTGCAAGCATTCACACTATTGTTCTTCTGGAATTTATTATTATTAGTGTGAATGCTGACTCAGCATTCACACTATTGTTCTTCTGGAATTTATTATTATTATTATTATTAGTGTGAATGCTGCAAGCATTCACACTATTGTTCTTCTGGAATTTATTATTATTCTTCTTCCGTACGTTTTTTGGCACCTATCTCCTCCTACAAATCTTGACCGATTCAAACCATTCAAATATCAAAATGTTCAGCTTGTTTAGGACATGATCGGGTCTATTTTTCTCATTTCTACCTTTTATACTTTTGGAAATATTCAGCTTTTTCTGCAAAATTTTGCCCATTCACTCTTATGGGGATTTTTTCAAATTTCATTCTGCTATAACTTCAGCATACGTTCAGCTATTCAAACCATTCAAACATTCAAATGTTCAGCTCGTTCAGCTCTTTCAACCTTATGCTTTTCAACTTTTCAACTTTTCAACTTTTTCAATAATTCAGCTTTTTCCAAAAAAAATTTAACATTGCAGCAGATGGGAAAAGCTTCAAATCCTCTTCAAAACTCATCGACTTTCAGCCTCATCTTCTCCCTCATACATTGAGCGAGAGACACCATTCAAACTTTAAAACGGTCTCAAGACCTTGAACTATTGGCGATGTATTCAGTTTTTAAAACTTTAGTACGGTTTTGAAAATATCGCAGTTTTAGTTTTAAGGATTTTGAGCCCGTCTTCTGATTTTATAATGGGTGTGTATTGCGTCGGTTGGAGTGGGTGACATCATCGCCAGAGTGGGGAGCCTTTCGAAGAATGGGAGCCAAAACTGTCTTCAGCTTGATTTTGATCCCACACCTTTTACCTGACATACACAATATATGGATAGAAATGTAGGAAAACTTGTTGGGTGTCAGCTGGTTGCCTCATTTCAGATGTGGGACTTACAGTTTTGGATTTAGAAGCCCGGGAGCGACACCAACCCAAAACCTTGGTCCATAAGCCGCAATGTTAATTTCGAGCCCAGATTTCTGGCCGAGAGCAGACGGTACCTGATTTGTCTCTCGCTGATGTGCCCTCATTTCTCACTCGACTGAAATGAAAATAACATCAACGTGTTCAGCAAGATCTCCTGTCACTCAACATACACTTTATATGGCAATTACCATTACAGTTTTTTCAGAAATCGTAGGAGTTTGGGAGAGGTTCTCCCAGTCATTTCTTATGGGGACACTTTGATCTGTGTCTCTGTATTTCTCCACGTGTGTATCTGAAGAATGTGTGTTTAGTGCTGGAGCCAGAGTGTGTGACATCATTGCCACAGTGTAGAGCAGCTGGAAAATCTGGAGAAAGAATTCTCTTCAGCTGGATTTGGATTCCACATCTTTCACTTGACATAGGCAATATATACATAGAAATCTAGAAAGTCTTGTTGGCTTGCTCCATGGTTGCTCCTTTTCCAGCGTATGTGCGGCCATTTTAAGCTCTTCCAGCAGTCTTGCTCTACATCTTTTTACCTTTTCATCCTTTGTTCACCTATTTGAACTCTTTCGCCCTTTCACTTTTATACATTTTCATCCTTTTTTCACCTTTTTAACCTCTTCCAGCCCACTTGATCTACAACTGTTAATATTTTTTCGCTTTTTTAACCTCTTCCAGCCCTCTTACTCTACAGCTTTTCATATGTTTTCACCTTTTTAACCTCCTCCAACCCTCTTTCTTTACAGCTTTTCACGTTTTCACCTTTTTAACCTCTTCCATCCCTTCTTACTCTACAACTTTTCACATGTTTTCACCTTTTTAACCTCCTCCAGCCCTCTTACTCTACAGCTTGTCATCCTTTTTAGCCCCTTTTCACCATTTTTAACTCTTCCGGCCCTCTTTCTCCACATCTTTTCATATTTTTTCACCTTAATAACCTCTTCCAGCCCTCTTACTCTACTACTTGTCATCCTTTTTAGTCTTTTTTCAACTCTTTAACCTCTTCCAGCCCTCTTACTCTACAGCTTTTCATATGTTTGTTCACCCATTTAACCTCCTCCAGCCCTCTTACTCTACTGCTTATCATCCTTTTATAGCCTTTTTTTTAACATTTTAACCTCTTCCAGCCCTCTTACTGAACAGGTTTTCATCATTTTCTCACCTTTTGAAGCTGTTTCAGCCTTTAACTTTTCACCTTTTAGCCTTTTTTCAACATTTTAACCTGTTCCAGCCCTCATACTCTACAACTTTTCACATGTTTTCACATCTTTAACTTTTTCCAGCCCTCTTACTCAACTGTTTGTCATCCTTTTTAGGATTTTTTGACCGTTTTAACCTCTTCCAGCCCTCTTACCCTACAACCTATCATCCCTTTCATTCATTTTTCACCTATTTAAGCTCTTTCATCCTATAACTTTTCACCTTTTTAGCCTTCTTTCACCATTTTAACATCTTCCTGCCCTCTTAATCTACAGCTTTTCGCCTTTCTTTCAACATTCTTATAGTTTTATGCATTTTCGGCAGGTCGTTCAGCAGATTTCGCTTCAGCCTGCAGCATTCACACTGTATTTTCGCAGGAAATACAAATTTTTCTAGTTATTAGTGTGAATGCTGACTCAGCATTCACACTATTGTTCTTCTGGAATTTATTAGTGTGAATGCTGCAAGCATTCACACTATTGTTCTTCTGGAGTTTATTATTAGTGGGCTGTGCTCGCCAGCCACCTATGGACACCTCTATAGCAGAGCTATAGGTGTCCATAGTGGGCTGTGCGGAGCACAGCCCACTATTGTTATTGCTCGTGTCTCTTCTTATTAGTGGGCTGTGCTCGCCAGCCCACTATGGACACCTCTATAGCAGAGCTATAGGTGTCCATAGTGGGCTGTGCGGAGCACAGCCCACTATTGTTATTGCTCGTGTCTCTTCTTATTATTATTCATCCTCCTTCCGATTTTGGCAGTTTTCACGCCCCGCACCGTTGAGCGCATACAAACAAAAAATATATCAAAACGTGCGGCTCGGGCGGACTCGTCCTGCTATTATTTTTCTCAGGAAAATATGAATTTTTCGCGACGCGAGTCGCGATAAACTGCGACAAATTTCCCATAAGGAATGAATGGGACGAGGTCAAAAAAATCGCAAATCTGCAACGTTTTTCAAACATCTCCAGCTCTGGCATACATTGAGCTAGAAACACCATTACAGCTTTAAAATGTAGGCACAAGTCCTGAGTATTTTTGTTGTATTTGAACTTTTTTCCTACGATGTGTAGTTTTTGAACTGTGACCCTTGAATGGCGGTGAGTGATTTTGGAGAAATTCAGGGTTTTCAATGAGTGTGTATGGCGGAATGTTCGTGCAGCACAGTGGAGAGGACCAACTGACAGAGTGAGCGAGATTCAAAAATTCGCTCAGCGATTTTCTCTTTCCGTGACGATCCTGGCCACAAATTAGGCTCAAAAACAGTGATACTTTCCAGAGTTGTAGCCACACTTGTCTTCTTTCTCCCAATGTGTCCACTTTATCGGTAGGATTTACGGTTTTTGAATTATCGACCGCTAACCGACAAGAGTAGCTCTGAAATGCTCCATTTACTCCAATGTAAATCGGGAGAAGGATTTCCAAAACTGCACGCTTTTTTAACTCGCTGCCATTTCCACATTTCTGAAGCTAGGACCACAAAACTTAATGAGTGTGTTCTTTAAGGCCTTTCTGGCTCGATCGTGAAAAACAATTGTTGATATCATTTAAGATTTTGACCAAATAGCACTAGTTTGACGTCCTAGATGTGAGGCAGAAATTGCTCTCAAATCAGCTCCCTCACAGGCCGTTGCTACGGCCCTTGCCAACGGTCACCTAGCAACCAAAAACAGCTGGGCCAAGAGAGAGAGTGACAGACAGACAGACACTAGACACACATCAGACAGACAGACAGACAGACACACAGGAGACACACATCAGACAGACAGAAAGACAGACAGGAGACACACATCAGACAGACAGACGGACAGACAGACAGAGCGACATGTAGACACACACACAGAGCTGCTTAAGCGTGCTCTCACATGCACACAGACGCACACACACAGTATATTTCCCAACATTTAAACTACAATAAACGATCATTTTTTCACTCATTCAATGTGCGGCTTGATCGGACTCTGTATGCAATAATTCAGTTTTTTATAGAATATTAATCTTTCGCGTCGTAAGACGCGAACAGCTGCGAGACACTTCCCATAAGAAATGAATGGGATGAGGTCAAAAAACTCGCAAATCTGCAATGTTTTTCAAACATCTCCTGCTCTGGGATACATTCAGCTAGAAACACCATTCCAGCTTTAAAATGTAGGCACAGGTCTTGAGTAGTTTTGTTGTATTTGAACTTTTTTCCTATGATGTGTAGTTTTTGAACTGTGATCCTTGAACGATGGTGAGTGATTTTGGAGAAATTCTGGGGTTTCAATGATTGTGTATGGGGGAATGTTCGTGCAGCAGAGTGGAGAGGGCCAACTGACTCCCTCACAGTCCGTTGCCATGGCCCCTGCCAACTGTCACCTAGCAACCGAAATCAGCTGGGCAAAGAGAGAGAGTGACAGACATACAGACAGACAGACAGGAGACATACATCAGACAGACAGACAGACAGGAGACACACATCGGACAGACAGACAGACAGGAGACACACGAGACAGACAGACAGACAGAGAGACAGACACACAGGAGACACACATCAGACAGACAGACAGACAGACACACAGGAGACACACATCAGACAGACAGACAGACAAACAGGAGACACACATCAGACAGACAGACAGGAGACACACATCAGACAGACAGACAGACAGACAGACACTAGACACACATCAGACAGACACACAGACAGACACACAGGAGACACACATCAGACAGACAGACAGACAGACAGACACACAGGAGACACACATCAGACAGACAGACAGACAAACAGGAGACACACATCAGACAGACAGACAGGAGACACACATCAGACAGACAGACAGACAGACAGAGAGAAATGTACACACACACACACACACAGCCATGCTTAAGCGTGCACTCACATGCACACAGACGCACACACACAGTATATTTCCCAACATTTAAACTACATTAAACGATCATTTTTTCACTCATTCAATGTGCGGCTTGATCGGAGTCTGTATGCTATTATTCAGTTTTCTAGAATATTAATGTTTCGCGTCGTAAGACGCGAACAGCTGCGAGATACTTCCCATAAGGAATGAATGGGATGAGGTAAAAAAACTCGCAAATCTGCGATGTTTTTCAAACATCTCCTTCTCTGGCATACATTCAGCTAGAAACACCATTCCAGCTTTAAAATGTAGGCACAAGTCCTGAGTATTTAAGTTGTATTTGAACTTTTTTCTTATGATAGCCTATTTTTTCTTACAATAATAGGCTGTTATTCCTCGTGCCTATTCTTCTTCTCATTATTATTATCATTCATCCTCCTGCTTTAGCAAGCACTCACATGCACACAAACACACAGTATACTTCCCAACATTTAAACTATATTCAACGATTATCTTTTCATTCATTCAAGCCAGGAACTCCATTCAAGTATTCAAATGTTTCAAATCATCGATATATTGAGATTTAATTGAATTTCTCAGACCGATTCAGAATATTTGACTCATTCTCACTGTAACATCTCTTCATACTCCATCAGCTGAAACAAATCAAACTGGAATGCTGGCTTGAATTTGAGTTGAAAATGACTCAATATTATTAATAATATTTATTGATTCATAATAACATTTTCATTAGTGTATTATATTATAATACATTAATTAAATAAATAAATGATTACATATATAAAATATGTATTTAATAATATATAATATAACAATTCAATTGTTATCAATTAATATCATTAATTAAGTGTTCTAATTAATATTGATGTTTTTAATGTATAACATTCTAATACATTCATAAAAATAAATATAAATAATGAACTGCAGCATAGTATGATCGTCCGGAGTCTGTGACAAGTGCACAGATATCAGCCATCTTATTTGACAAATCACCTCGGATACAGATGACAGACATCCCAAGACGACTCTGATTGGACAGCTGTGTGTGCATTTTTTTTTGGCCTTCATATAAAACACTGGTCCAGGTTTGCTCGATACCCTTTGACCTCATCAGAGGTAAGTACCTGTTGATATATCTGACATTAGCATACTGAAATCGTTAATAAAAGTGGATTTTATTGAAGCAAAACATTAGTATCTCTCCCATGATCACGATTACTCATGATTTCGGAAAATTAATGTAATTGTTTATGGTCGGTCCGTTTCAGCATTATTAATCTGGTACTTGGCTCCGGATTACCGAGTAGCCAAACTAACAGCTAACGTTAGCTAGCTAACGTTAGCTAGCTGTTAGCTAACGGGGCTTCCGTTAGCTTGTCTACTCGGAGCTCAGTAGCTCCGGGCCAACAGCGTCTAGCAAAGCTGTAGGGCCCCATAAGTATAGAATATGTCTGTTTAGCTAACAGTAATGGGGCTCCGTCAGTTATTTAGACGAGCTAACGGTGCTACTCGGCTCTGGCATATAAAACAGTAGGCCGCGCGCGAAGCCAACAGCAGTGACATAGCTTTTTCTATAGAGAAACATTAACCGGAGCGCAAAGCTAACTGTGCTAATATCCGTACACCTTTAACAAAAGTTAGATTATTGGAGCTAGACATTACTGTCTCGTGATTTTGGGAAGACTGATTGTTGATGGTCATCCTGTTGGCCTTTTGTTCTCTCGTGGCGCGAACGGTAGCTATTAGCTAGATGCTTGGCCTTTGTACTCTCCCGTGAACTGTCCTGTCATGCATAGATCCTTAAGAGGGGTCAGATTTCTAACTGTGCTAACATCTGTACAACCATTAACAAAAGTGAGATTACTGAAGCTAGACATAACTGTCTCGTGATTTTGGGAAGACTGATTGTTGATGGTTCTCCTGTTTCTATATAAAATCTGAGTAAAAGCTTAAACATTAGGCCAAGATATGCAACTGCGCAAACATTGGCCTTTGTTCTCTCGTGGCGCGAAAGTAGCCATTTTCTCTCCCGATGTGAACTGCACTGTCATGCATAGATCCTTTACAGGGGTCAGATTTTTAACAGGAGATATCACACTCATGATTTTTGTAATTAAAAGAAAGAAAAAAGTTTTTCTGTTTTCATACAAGAACATTAACACAAGATGAAAGCTGCATTTCTGATCTATCTACTTGCTTAGTTTGTGTATAGTATTTAATACTCCCTTCTGTCCACCATAAAAACACATTTCTCCTTGTGTTCGTTTGATAGTATGTGATTCCATGTGTTAGTTTTTTTTTTTTTTCCGTAGCTAGAAAAATATCATACTATATATATATATATATATATATATATATATATATATATATATATATATATATATATATATATATATATATATATATATATATATTACTTTTACAATCTGCCTTGATTAAATGGAAAAGGAAGCATTTTAATACATGACTATTTTTGCTTTTGGTATTAAATGTGCATTCAGATGTTGATGAAATCCTGTACATTTGATGAAGTTAATGTCATTTTTAGTTGTGGTGTATATTGTGTCATAGTAATTCTTTTTTTTGAGGAATACACTATCATAATTACTGTGAAGTATAAAATTAGTGTAGTATTAGGCCTATATTTATCATTTAAAGTAATTATAATATAGAATTGACACAATTTACAGTGACTCGTAACATTTGCGAGGCATCTAACTTTTTATTGCATATTGTCTTTGATAAGATTAAAGGGTTCCTGTGCTTCGACAGCTGAGAGTGACCATCATTGTTGATTCATCGCCCTCAACCTTCGCAGAGCAGTATCACCACATCACCCACACACACAATCACCACATCTTCATCAACTCATATTTCATTTTATGTATGAAATATTACATTAGGTTTTCATAGATTAGATTACAGTAGGTAGTTTAGGTTTAGGTTAGTTTGATAGGTTAACCTATTAACCCTTTGAGAGGCATTTCTCTTGTTTTTTCTTCTGTCTTTAACTTCTGTCAGCAGGATGCCAAGGAAGTCGAGACGGTCTGTGGCGGCGAGGAAGCGCTGGGAGTCGGACTGGAGGAAGCTCGACCTGGAGGAGCTGAGGTCCACCCCGCCCCCCCTGGAGGTACTTGCACAGTAGATAAGCTTCTGTGTCGCAGTGACAACTGTCGGCATGAAAATGGCTGTAGAAATGTTACATCTATTGCTTTCCCATTAACTGCTGACTTCTGTATGTCTGCCATGTCTTTGATGTTAATGTTTCATCAGACGGTGTCCCCCCCGGCTGGAGAGGAGCCTTCCAGAGGGTCAAGGACCAAGAGGACCAGGGAGACCCGCCCCCCCTGCTCCCGCGCTCCAGTCGGCAACGTATGTTCCTACCTCACTCACAGACACACACACACACACACTCACACTCTCAATGAGACATTGTCTGAGGTTTAATGTGTTTATAATCTGTCATCAGGCATTTGGATCTTCACCCCCTGCCAAGCCTTTCTGGAGCTCGGCTGATGCTGAAGTTCGTGCACGTAAGTATCTGCCCGTTTTATCCCTAAATGATCCATAAGTTAGTTCATCATTAATATTATACTTTTTAAACTGGTTTTCCTGTGCTTTTTTACAAGTGATATTTCCTGGTAGGCTTTCCCTCATCAGTTTTACCTTTAATCTGTTTTGTCCTTTACTAAACAGGCTGCGGTACCGGTTACCGCCATCGGGCGACGAGCTGGCCACCTTCGGAGTGGACTGGACGGAGCCACAAGCTGGTCATCCCACCGGAGTCTGACAAGAAGGTGCTATTATTGTCCAGATTATGAAGGAAGTAAATGATCTTGAGAGGGATTAATGATTTTCATGCTAAAGAAACTTTCTTTGTTGTTGCAGTTTGTTCTGATTGTCGGGGACTCCCATCTCCGGTCCATCGTGGACGGTTTCGTCGTGATGCCAGAAGGGAAGTTTTCTTTTGGTTTCATGTCGACCCCTGGGGCCCATGCCGCTCAGCTGCGGACTGAGGTCCTACATGCTGAAGTTCCTCGCTCCCCTGATGCTGTTTGTGTTCTTGCCCCTAGCAACAACCTGACGGCGAGCAGGACTGTGGACGAGGCAGCTGTTGACTACGCCCGGTTCCTCGCTGCTGTGACGAGCCGCTGGCCAAAGGTAAGCTTTTTTTTTTTTTTAGGCATCTACACCTTTTTAATTAGACAGTGGATAGATTTTTGAAATGGGAAAGAGGGGGTGTCACATGCAGCAAAGGTCCACTGGCCAGGATTCGAACCAGGGTCTGCTGCGTATGTGGCATGCACTTTAACCACTCGACTACCTGCACGCCCACACCTCACTACTGTGAGGAGCCGCTGGCCGAAGGTAAGCTTTTTTTTCATGTCTCGCTTGTCTTGTATTCTTAGTAGTTTAACAACAATGGAAGTACATTGACTACTCTTATAAGACTAGTTGTATGAGCTTAGTGTGTGTGTGTGAGATTTTGAATGAAACTGTCAATTGGTGGTTTCTAAAATTTTGTTCTCTACAGGTCTTTGTGCTGGATTTCCCCCCCCGCCTTAACGAGGATGAGGAGCACCAGAGGGACCTTCGCCGCGAGTACCACCGCGTGACGGCTCGTATGGGTATGTTAAAAGATCAATAAAAAATCTTGTCAAAAAAAACACGAAAAAAGAAATGTAGTTAAAATGTCTGAAGATATAATGATGAACATAGTCATAATACATGTGTGGATGTTGTTGTAATGACTGTGATGATTATATTTTTAGGTTTGAGGTACTTCTCTGCGGAGGAGTACTTCCCCCGTACGCGCTTGGATCTGTGGAGCGGAGACGGCGTAAGTAGAATATCTATGTGTGATAGAAAAAGTCTAATTTGCTATAATTTCTTGTGTGTTATGAAACAGTCAACATGAGCTACTTTTGAAGTTGAACTTTGTCTGTAAATGGATTTGTATTGTCATGTCTGCAGGTTCACCTGAGCGACCGTGAGGGGATGGGGATCCTCACCCAGCTGCTGTGGACCTCCACGGAGCAGTTCCTCGAGACACCTCCTACCCCTCCCCCGGTGTCTCCTACTCCTTCACGGCCGCTTGGGAAGTTTTCTCCTAAGCTGGTTGTGAAGGGAGAGGTACGTGCTCCTCTGTCCCCTGACCCCTTCCAGTGGAAGGTCGTTGGTCAGAGCAGCAAGGTTAGTAGGTTTTTTTTATATTATATTATGTGTGTTTACATGTGTTTGTGTACCTTTTGGTGGACGGGTTCACAGTCATCACTAAAAAGCACCTATATAATCAAATGTGTGATGTGCTTTTCCAGTCGCAGGTTCCTAGTCAGGCCAGCGTGGCTCAGCAGCAGGTGAGAGATTTTTTTTTTTTTTTTCACAAGTTAACTGGTTAGTATTTAAACTTTGTGTATTTGACCAGACAAATATTCATTTGTCTCTGTGTTTATTTATTTATTTTTTTGTGTCTTTCACAGGAGAAGGAGTCCTTCCTTCCACTGAACCCAATGTGGTTCAGTAGCACGGCCCTTCGTGCAATGGAGGAAGTGTCTCCCTCTCAGCTGTCTGATGTCCCGTCTCCTCCAGCGCGCAAGGTAGATTGTCTTGACATTTCTTCTCAGCTGTAATATTAAGTTTCTCCTTGTTCCCTACAGTTACTGTTGCTATGTTTTATTTGACGGTGCAGGTGGCCTCTCCAGCGGCAGCCAGGCGTCGTAGGACCACGGAGAGACGCCCTCCTTGCAGCCAGTCTCCTGTGAACAACGTATGTTACACAACTGACACACAGTCAATGTTTACAGTTGAAACGGTGTGTTCATGGAGACATAACTACATTGTCCACTCTGTCTGAATTTTAATATATTCTCATCTGTCGACAGCTGGTTGGATCCCCTCCAGCCAGGCTGTCACGGCGACTGGAGGACGACGCCCCCTCCAGCCCGGTTCCTCGGTCCAGGACCACGGATGGATCACCCCCCCTCACCCAAACTTCAGTGACCAATGTATGTTGCTCTCTGACCCAACAGACACAATCTTGCATAGAACCTACAGTGTGTTCACTGAGACGTGTGAAGTTTAACATGTTTGTTCTCATGTGTCAACAGCTGGTTGGATCCCCTCCAGTTAGGTTGTCCTGTAGTTTGGGTGATCCGGCGACCCCCTGCTGTTCACCGGTTGCGAAGGTAAATATTATTCTTATTGAATAAAGTTCATAATGTCATTAGTCTTCATTTTACTGAATTGTTATTTGTGCTCAGGTTGCCAGGATGCAGACCCCTTCACCGGCTGGACCGTCCCAGACCTTTAAAGCTGCGGCCTGTCAGTCCCCTCGCCCAGCTAAGGTATTTACTCCACAACTGACACACACAACGTCGACTGTAAAATCAGCTGTAACTACATTAAACTGGTTAATTTAACATCTCTGATACCATTATCTTTCTCTGCAGTTCACAAATGTCAGTGAGTAATTGAAATAAATCTGTAAAACTTTTCAACTTGTTGTGTTGCCTCATGTCTAAATATTAACTAGTGTTATGACTTATCACAGACTGTCTGGACACCAGATCCCTCATCGACCTGCTGGCCCTGGATCATCAATGATGGACTCTCTGCCTCTCATTCCCCTCCTAAAGAAGTAAGGACATTTACATACGGGTTTATTGTGGGCCTAATAAGGTGTGTGTGTTCGAGGGAAAATGTGGTTTACTTTAATCTGAAATGCAAAAAAAAAAAAAAACTATGAAGGAGAGAAATAATATTAATGTTGTTAACAATAAAAGTAATAATAGTAATCAAAATTATGAACAAGACTAGTTTGACATGATTTTATCAATGTTTTCATGTGTAAACAGTGACACAAGTACAAGGGATGTATGAGAGTTAAAGGTCCTTTTGAAACGTCCTTCAAACTTTGATCAAGATGACAAGTGGTGACAAAGGTTTATGATGGTCTCAAAACATTTAAATTTGAAATATGGAATAGTCTGTTCATTTGTGTATGTGTGAAATTTCAGCTTTTTTATACATGTTCAATTGATGGGGAAAATTTGTTGGACATGATATTATCAATATTATCATATTGTATAATTGGATAGTTATTTTTAGTCACATTTGCTTAAACTGTCCCTATGCTGTGACTGCAGTATCTGAAATGGTTAATTACTACAACTAATAATGTTAACTAGATTTATGATTATGCTAATAAGCAATCCTTTATGATAATGATTATAATTTATCTTACATTTCAGGTGCCGGTTAGTTCTATTATTAGGGCCAGTCATAGTCAGAGTGACATGAGGTACAGGAAGTTCTCCAGGAACCACCAGTGTACCTGCATGTCCCTGACTTTTCTGGCTTATCAGAACGAGGGCTGTCAGTTGAACAGTGCTGCCCTCGATAGAGTGCTGGCAAAGGGAGATTCACTTTATGTGGGTGTAAAACGACAGCTGATCCGGGAAAAAAGATTCCACAGTGACCATCTCACTGTGGAAGAACTGCCCAAACAAGTCCTGACAGACACAGATATGTTTCACTTCCACTGGCCTGAAATCAGGTGTGGACCTGTGAAAGCCAGTGGAAGCCAGGCTTGGGGTCTGCCCCTTGCCACACAGTTAGAGTGTTTGTCAGGTGAAGTTAATTTGGCTTTAATCATAGTAAGTCCGGAGTGTATTGCTGTTTTCCGTGACCAATCAGGCAGGTATGGTGTGTTTGATTCACACTCAAGAAACGCGGTGGGCTTACCTCACCCCCACGGAACTGCAATCATGAAGACCTTCTCGGAAATCAGTGACTTGGCTGACCACCTGCACAAACTCTTTGGAAATCGCGCACCGTCTGCCAGTTATGAGTTTGTGCCGGTGTCATTCGAATCCATTGGTTCCAGAGAACGCCCTCAGGCATCTCTGTCACACAGTGTGTCCAGGACAGCTCTCCCACCAGCAGCAGAGCGTGTCTTTAAGACGGCTCCTGCACCCCCCGCAGCAGAGCATGTCCTCAAGACGGCTCCTGCACCCCCCGCAGCAGAGCGTGTCTTTAAGACGGCTCCTGCACCCCCCCGCAGCAGAGCGTGTCTCAAGACGGCTCCTGCACCCCCCGGCAGCAGAGCGTGTCCTCAAGACGGCTCCTGCACCCCCCGCAGCAGAGCGTGTCCTCAAGACGGCTCCTGCACCCCCCGCAGCAGAGCGTGTCCTCAAGACGGCTCCTGCACCCCCCGCAGCAGAGCGTGTCCTCAAGACGGCTCCTGCACCCCCCGCAGCAGAGCGTGTCCTCAAGACGGCTCCTGCAGCAGAGCGTGTCCTCAAGACGGCTCCTGCAGCAGAGCCTGTCCTCAAGACGGCTCCTGCAACCGCAGCAAAAGAACATTTCGCAAAGTTTCCAAAGCATGAGCGACGAAGAGCGATGCGGAGAGCCAGCAAAAACCAACACGCATTGTCTGGTGAAGAAAAAAGGAAAAAAATCCCAAATCAAAGGAAAAAGTACAGCAGCTGTCCGGAATTTAGAAGAAAAAAACTCAGAGCACAAAGGATTAGATATGTCCAAGGCGGTCTCCATCAGAAACGGCGATTACTGTCCTTCAGATCTTACTATGGAAAAGCAAAAGTTCAAGATAAGAAGAGGGAAGAAGTCGTCAGAAAATACACGGACGATGCTACTTTCAGAAGACGACAGAAGACTTACGTCACAAAGAAATACAAGGAAGATGCCACGTTCCGCACCAGACAAAAGAAACGCATTACAGATAGATACAAGTCAGATCCAGTGTTTCAGAGCAGACAAAAATTTGTCATGTCTCAGAGGTACAACACGAATCAAAACTATAGCCAAAAGAAAAGGCAAGATTTCAATCTTCGATATCACAATGATACGGAATTTAAACGTCGTTTTAACCAACGTTGTAACCAGCGGAGAGTAACCAAATTGGCCACAAATGCTGCCTTTAGCATATTTTACAAGATGCAGAGAGCGCTTAGAATCAGGAGAAAATACAGACAAATTGTGCCCCACCGCCCCCAGCCCCTGATTGATCCACTGATGGAAGCAGCCATTGCTGCCTTTCGTGAGTCCATTAGACATGGACCTACATACATTTGTACCGTTTGTAACAGAACCCAGTTTCCTAATCAGGTCAAAGAATGCAAAAGACAGAAATATAGTAAACACGCAAAAGTGGCAGCAGCATGCTTGACAGGAAACTATGTTCACTTTTGTGACAGTGACTGCCCTACCCCTTGCTCTGTGCCACAAGAGAGACTGCATGAGTGGATATGCTACACTTGCGACAGCCACCTTATCAGAGGACGCATACCACCCATGGCAGTCGTAAACAATTTGAAGTTGGCCCCCATCCCCCCAAAATTGGCTAAACTTAATATGCTTGAGAGGCAGCTGATTGCAAAAATCCTGCCATTTGCAAAAATTGTTGCTCTGCCAAAAGGCCAACAGAGAGCAGTCCACGGAGCTGTTGTGTGCGTTCCATCAGAGGTGGAAGCAACCGTCAACAGTCTCCCACGGCCCAGAGCAGAAGCGCAGCTGCTTCAAGTGAAATTGAAAAGGCACATCAAATACAAAGGTTACCAACACTTTTACACCGTTAATATGAAGAATGTGCTAGCTGGCCTTGCTACGTTGAAAGAGACGCATTCAGAATATAAAGACGTGTTTATCGATGAGACTGCCACTTTTGACTGTCTGCTCGAAGAAGAGGAGCCCATCGAAGAAGAGGAACCCAGCATCCCAGAGGAAGATGGGGATGTAGATTTGGAAGAAATTTTTAAAAGCCAAAACGAGCCAGGACCGTTAGAGGCAGATGAGGAAGAACAGGAGGAGCTGAGACCAGGCCTCTCCCTGGACACTTGCATGCAGCCCCCCGACATTGCACAGGAAATCCTTTCGTATGGCGACGGAGTATTTAGTGTTGCACCCGCGCAAGGCAACAAACCGGTTGGTTTTTTCACCATACCTAAGTTGGAGGCCATGGCTTTTCCTGTACAATTTCCGACAGGAGAGAACACATTAGACGAAGCTAGAACTGTCTCCCTGTCCCCGAGCCTTTACTTTAATTCTAGGCTCTTTGCTGCAGACACGCGTTTTGCAAGTGACCAGAGTTATCTTTTCTTTGCGCAGTTTGTTACAGAGACTCACCTCGCGACGAATAGTATGTCTATACAAATGCGCAAAGGAAAGTCGAAAACCAAAGACGGACGTCGCATCAACAATGTCATGCTCCAGGACAAGGATGAGGTAGAACAGCTCATTATGAACCAAGATGCCACCAGGTTCATGCAGCCTCTTAGAGGCACTCCAGCCTATTGGAACAAAACACTTAAAGATGTGCATGCCATGGTTCGTCAAATTGGAAAGCCAACATTTTTTGCCACGTTCTCCGCTGCAGAGATGAGATGGCCTGAGTTCATAGAGGTCATCAAAGCTCAGCAGGGAGAACAAGGGCTGTTCTCAGATTTAGATTGGAAAACAAAATGCGACATTTTGAGAAGTAACCCCGTCACAGTAATGCGCATGTTTGAAAAGAGAGTCGAGGCTCTCATGACGAACCTCATCCTCTCTCCTGCACGACCCATTGGTGAAGTAGAAGATTATTTTTATCGCGTTGAGTTCCAAGCCAGGGGAAGCCCGCACATCCACATGCTAATTTGGATAAAAGATTCACCCTAAATTTGAAGAGGACCCCGATAGTCACATCATGGAATTTATAGATAAATACATTAGTTGCGAAATGCCCGACCCTGACACAGATCCGGAACTCCACAAAATATGTCAGAGGTAC